>NC_090736.1:98867287-98877287 GCF_036898095.1 Palaemon carinicauda
AATGCTAGAGTGGGCGCTGGAGAGGTAGAAGGTGTCATTGGTAAGTATGGCGTACCAGGTGAAAATGAGAGTGGTGAGAGACTGGTAGATATGTGTGTTGAGCAAGAGATGGTAATAAGTGCTAGCTTCTTTAAAAAGAAAGATAAGAATAAGTATACATGGGTAAGAGTGGCAAATGGAAGAGTAGTAGAAAGGGCATTAATGGATTATGTGTTGATAACTAAAAGAATGTTTGGAAGATTGAAAGACGTGCACGTATTTAGGGGTATGGCTAACGGTATGTCTGATAATTTTTTGGTGGAAGGAAAATTAGTTGTAGCAAAAGAGTGGGGGAATAGAGTAGGTGGATGTAAAAGGGAGGTAGTGAGGGTTGAAGAGCTGATAAAACCGGGGGTAAAAAGTAAATATCAGGAAAAGTTGAAAATGGCATATGACGAGGTGAGAGTAAGAGAAACTGGTAATTTAGAGGAGGAGTGGAAGTTAGTAAAAGAAAATTTTGTTGGGATTGCAAGTGATATATGTGGGAAGAAGGTTGTTGGAGGCAGCATGAGGAAGGGCAGTGAATGGTGGAATGAAGGAGTGAAGATAAAAGAGGAAGAGAAAAAGAGGGCTTTTGAAGAATGGCTGCAGAGTAATAGTATAGAGAAGTATGAAAAATACAGAGAGAAAAAGGTGGAAGTAAAGCGCAAGGTACGTGAGGCAAAGAGGGCAGCTGACCTGAGGTGGGGTCAGGGACTGGGTCAGTCATATGAAGAGAATAAGAAGAAGTTTTGGAAAGAAGTGAAGAGAGTAAGGAAGGCCGGCGCAAGAATTGAAGAGACAGTGAAAGATGGAAATGGAAGGTTGTTAAAAGGAGAGGAGGCAAGGAAAAAGTGGGCGGAATATTTTGAAAGTTTGCTGAATGTTGAGGATAATAGGGAGGCAGATATAATTGCTGTTCCAGGTGTTGAGGTGCCAGTGATGGGAGATGAGAATGAGAGAGAGATTACAATAGAGGAAGTGAGGAGAGCACTAGATGAAACGAGAGTAGGAAAAGCATCTGGTATGGATGGTGTGAAAGCTGAGATGTTGAAGGAAGGGGGTGTGACTGTACTTGAATGGTTGGTGAGATTGTGTAAAATGTGTTTTGTGTTGTCAATGGTAACAGTAGATTGGGTTTGTGCATGTATTGTACCACTATATAAGGGTAAGGGAGATGTGCATGAGTGTTGTAATTCAAGAGGTATTAGTTTGTTGAGTGTAGTTGGAAAAGTGTATGGTAGAGTGTTGATTAATAGGATTAAGGATAAAACAGAGAATGCAATCTTGGAAGTACAGGGTGGTTTCAGAAGAGGTAGGGGTTGTATGAATCAGATTTTTAGAGTTAGGCAGATATGCAAGAAATATTTAGCAAAAGGTAAGGAGGTGTATGTTGCGTTTATGGATCTGGAGAAAGCATATGATAGAGTTGATAGGGAAGCAATGTGGAATGTGATGAGGTTATATGGAGTTGGTGGAAGGTTGTTGCAAGCAGTGAAAAGTTTCTACAAAGGTAGTAAAGCATGTGTTAGAATAGGAAATGAAGTGAGTGATTGGTTTCCGGTGAGAGTGGGGCTGAGACAGGGATGTGTGATGTCGCCGTGGTTGTTTAACTTGTATGTTGATGGAGTGGTGAGAGAGGTGAATGCTCGAGTGCTTGGACGTGGATTAAAACTGGTAGGAGAGAATGATCATGAATGGGAGGTAAATCAGTTGTTGTTTGCGTATGATACTGTACTGGTAGTAGACACAGAAGAGAAGCTTGACCGACTAGTGACAGAATTTGGAAGGGTGTGTGAGAGAAGGAAGTTGAGAGTTAATGTGGGTAAGGCTAAGGTTATGAGATGTACGAGAAGGGAAGGTGGTGCAAGGTTGAATGTCATGTTGAATGGAGAGTTACTTGAGGAGGTGGATCAGTTTAAGTACTTGGGGTCTATTGTTACAGCAAGTGGTGGAGTGGAAGCAGATGTACGTCAGAGAGTGAATGAAGGTTGCAAAGTGTTGGGGGCAGTTAAGGGAGTAGTAAAAAATAGAGGGTTGGGCATGAATGTAAAGAGAGTTCTATATGAGAAAGTGATTGTACCAACTGTGATGTATGGATCGGAGTTGTGGGGAATGAAAGTGATGGAGAGACAGAAATTGAATGTGTTTGAGATGAAGTGTCTAAGGAGTATGGCTGGTGTATCTCGAGTAAATAGGGTTGGGAACGAAGTGGTCAGGGAGAGAACGGGTGTAAGAAATTAGTTAGCGGCTAGAGTGGATATGAATGTGTTGAGGTGGTTTGGCCATGTTGAGAGAATGGAAAATGGTTGTCTGCTAAAGAAGGTGATGAATGCAAGAGTTGATGGGAGAAGTACAAGAGGAAGGCCAAGGTTTGGGTGGATGGATGGTGTGAAGAAAGCTCTGGGTGATAGGAGGATAGATGTGAGAGAGGCAAGAGAGCATGCTAGAAATAGGAATGAATGGCGAGCGATTGTGACGCAGTTCCAGTAGGCCCTTCTGCTTCCTCCGGTGCCTTAGATGACTGCGGAGGTAGCAGCAGTAGGGGACTCAGCATTATGAAGCTTCATCTGTGGTGGATAATGTGGGAGGTTGGGCTGTGGCACCTTAGCAGTACCAGCTGAACTCGGTTGAGTCCCTGGTTAGGCTGAAGGAACGTAGAGAGTAGAGGTCCCCTTTTTGTTTTGTTTCATTGTTGGTGTCGGCTACCCCCCAAAATTGGGGGAAGTGCCTTGGTATATGTATGTATATATATATATATATATATATATATATATATATATATATATATATATATATATTCATATATATGTTTAATAGAAACAGGGTAAGAAAATTTCATATTAAATGCATTACAATCATTGTCTATATTCTGACAAACCATGCATACCACATGTTTGAATATACAGCATCTAATATACACAAGAAATCAAGAAAATTCATGTTAAATAACCGGAACATGCAATGCAGATCTCTCTCTCTCTCTCTCTCTCTCTCTCTCTCTCTCTCTCTCTCTCTCTCTCTTTCTTTTTTTTATCATCTTTCAGGTGCGACTCCTTGTCGTGATGCCTTTCAC
Source organism: Palaemon carinicauda (assembly GCF_036898095.1). Taxonomy (NCBI): domain Eukaryota; kingdom Metazoa; phylum Arthropoda; class Malacostraca; order Decapoda; family Palaemonidae; genus Palaemon; species Palaemon carinicauda. The sequence continues at coordinate 98,870,382 of NC_090736.1, forward strand.
AAAATGAGACAAATTATACTGTTACATACTTTCGTATTGTGATGTCAGAAGTTATTTATTTTTTTTGGATGTAGGAGTTCATACTTGTAGGCCACATCACAATAACTCTCTCCCTAATACTAATAGAAATATTTTATGATATATATATATATATATATATATAAGTATATATATACATAAACACACACACACACACACACACACACATATATATATATATATATATATAAGTATATATATATACATAAACACACACACACACACACACACATATATATATATATATATATTATATACATATATATATATATATATATATATTTATATATATATATATATATATATACATTATATATATGTATACATATATATACATACATATATATATATATATATATATATATATATATATACATATATATATATAAATCTATACATATATATATATATATATATATACACACACACACACACATATATATATATATATATATATATTAACACACCATATACGCACGGGTGAGAAATTGTGTTCTTCATGAATTAAACTCAGATCTTACCATACTCTACCGATCTGTACATGAAAGGCTTTAATGCTGCTACTTCCGGCTATTATATAACGTAGATTATGTAAAAATCTTCTTTATTGATTTATTAAAAAAAAAAAAAAAAAAAAAAAAAAAAAAAAAAAAAAAAAAAAAAAAAAAACTGCAAAGCTGTAATAGCGAATGAAAAGAAAAACCAGCAAACATTTCAGTGGCAATATTTTTTTGACGTAGGTATTCATAATATTTCAAGAAGTTCACAGAATACTCACAGCAAACCCAATCGATAATAATTAATTTAAAAGATATCGTATTTTGAATGGCGAGAGATAGATGACAAATTCAACTCCGAATTTTGAAGGATTTTCCAGGAGATGATAAAAAGAAATAACCACTTTTGGTGATATTTCTTTTAACAATGTTTTCTTTATTTATTATACAAAAGCCTTGATATAGAGGTAGAGGTTACAGATATTTCCAGAAAAATTAACACACATCAATTAGACGGTGAAGTCGGCCTTTTAGCTCGTCACTGTCCTTTATTACGGGATTTTTTTTCTGTTTAAAATTCTTGATCATACAGGGCTAATAACACGCAACATGCACTCCAGGCCAACGGCAAAACAGAAGTAGTAGATGCACCAAGAAACTTCTTTTCCAGAACACAACGGCATCTTCGAGTTACAATAATTTTATTTTTACATTAATATTCAATAAAAACTAAACTTCATTACAAGTCATATAATTCATTATACATAAATTTAATGTAATTATAATAATGATAATAATAATATATCTGATAGGAAAAGGGTCATTAACTGACAACTTTCCACAAATACAAATGAAATAATCTGATCATACAAGATTACAGATATAATCAATTTATTACTATGAAAATAGAATACGATTTTGTATTACAAAATTCAAATGACCATTTTAAGTTTTTAGAGTTGACTAGCAATCACAAAGAATATCAATAAATTGATGAGATAGAGCGCTAAAAGTTATCATCTTAACAGGTATCAAATCAGTGTTAATATTTATCCTATTCCTCTTTTCGGTCAGCACTTAACATCCTCTTTAAGGACATGACTAGATAATTCATCAAATATAAAGATGGACTTCAGTGGGATTTACCGACAAGTCTGATGACACTTCACAAAAAGGACAAATACAACGAAACTGAGTCAGATCCAACTAAATATCCTGCCAATAAAAATGCTCGAAACCATAACTCAAAGTTTTACTCATCCCTAAACGATGAGATTTAGGTTATCAATGAGCGAAACTGAGAACGCTAACATTATGATTTCCATGGATAAAAACCTGAACAACAGCATGGTTACACTTCTGATCTACAATCAACTTGGAACGAGACTCGGGATCTTAGTATTCAATGAATAAACAAACTGCCACATATTTCTGACACATGACTGGAATCGGACAAATCAGTATTACACTGATTAAACAAAAATGTCATAAACAGAATAACATCATCCTCAGAACAAACATCATTACAAACAAGGTTATCTTCAAAGGGCAGGTCATTAGACCTCCCAATAACTGCTTTATCAGAAAGTAATGTGTCGTTACAAGACAGGTTAACAAAATTACCAGAAGACATGATATCACGAACTAAAATGTCTTTTCGAAACAAGTTTGTAGTAAATTTGAAAGCCGAAAAACATTAGCAGGAATTAAAATATAATTTCCAGACACGATGGCAGAAGAGTCGACGATTGAACAATTATCACGAACTAACACATCTTCACGAGATAATTCAGTGGAACAGTCGTTAGTGGATGCACGAGTAATTAAACGAACATATCTTCACGGGCCAAGTTATTAGAACAAACAACAGTGAAGACATCATCAAAAACCCACACATCATTCTCAAACATACTGGTAGAACTCTGAGTCCTCTGATTAGCATCAGCACTCAAAGAAACCAGAGTATGAAAATTAGGATTAAGAACCTCCAACTCCTGATCAATATTTGGTTGTTTGACCACCTTCTGTTGGCCAGAATCTTTCCTTGTTATTTCATTTATACCAGCCTTGAAATAATGGTAGCAGTTTAGCACCAATTACCGGGTAAAATGTGCCTTCTATCTCGTCGCCCGTCCTTTAAATTGCGATCGCTTTTTTTTTTTTTTTTTTTTTTTTTGGGGGGGGGGGGAATCTTGATCATACATGGCTAATATCATGAAACACTGACGCCAGGGCTGCAGCAACGAAGAAGTAGTTATGAAAAGTATGCAGAAACTCCCGTTCCGGAACAAAGTGACATCTTCGAGTTACAATGATCTTATTTATACCTTAACATTTAATAGAAAAATAACCTTCATCACAGGTCATATACCTTAATATGAATAAATTTACTATGTATATAGGAATACTAACAGTCATGCGTTTTTTATCATAAGGTATAATACTAAACAATATTCTAGAACTTCTAATTAATTTGTGACAATATTTTGGAATGATCTTCCTAATATGATGACTGAATATGTTTAACTTAATAAGACAAAGTTTCTTTTATCTTTTTTTATTCATGTTTTATATTTTATATATGATTGATATATTTAATCGGTATTACAGATTTTAAATTGATTTATATACTTTATTCATTCCATTATTGACTTTCCCACTGAGCTACATTCCTTGATGGAACCCTTCTGCGTTGACCTTTCTGCTTTTCCAACCATGGTTGTAACTGAAATAATAATAATAATAATAATAATAATAATAATAATAATAATAATAATAATAATAATAATAATAATAATAATAAAAGATATTTCATACTTTATCTATAGTGTGATTAATTCACCCCCACCAAATAATTGTCCCTTTCTAAACCGTAAATTTTAATGATGGTATGCTCTTATATAACGTACCATCGTTTAAAAATATAGAAAATTTCACTGCTAACCTTTGAAGGAAACACCTACTTTAAACTCGCACCTCTATTTCCAATTTTCCAAGCAATCAAATAATGGTCCAACACAAATTGTATTTCAGTTCATCTCTCACTTTCTAAGTGCGGTATATGGTGAATTTTTGTCATCTTTAATGATTATCAAACAAAGATTTCCATGTATTCTTTCGTACACCGGTATAATCACTCATAGAATTTTATCTTTTGGAACTTTCAAGGATTGTTATGATAATTATTCTTGATTCGTCGTAGTGCGCTACCATATTGACGCATATTATTATTATTATTATTATTATTATTATTATTATTATTATTAGCCAGGGTACAACCCTAGTTGGAAAAGCAAGATGCTATAAGCCTAAGGGCTCCAACAGGGAAAAATAGCCCAGTGAAGAAAGGAAATAAGGAAATAAATAAATGATGAGAATAAATTAACAATATATCATAGTAAAAACAGTAACAGCGGCAAAACAGATATGTCTTATATAAACTATTAATAACGTCAAAAATAGATATGTCATATATAAACTTTAAAAAGACTCATTTCAGCCTGGTCAACATAAAAACCTTTGCTCCAACTCTGAACTTTTGAAGTTCTACTGATTCAACTACCCAATTAGGAAGCTCATTCTACATCTTGGTAACAGCTGGAATAAAACTTCTAAAATACTGTGTAGTATTGAGCCTCATGATGGAGAAGGCCAGGCTATTAGAATTAACTGCCTGCCTAGTATTACAAACAGGATAGAATTGTCCGGGGAGATCTGAATGTAAAGGATGATCAGAGTTATGAAAAATCTTATGCAACATGCATGGTGAACTAAATGAACGACGGTGCCAAAGATTAATATCTAGATCAGGCCAAAGAAATTTAATAGACCTTTAGTTTCTGTCCAACAAATTAAGATGAGAATCAGCAGCTGAACACCAGACAGGAGAACAATACTCCAAACAAGGTAGAATGAAAGAATTAAAACACTTCTTCAGAATAGATTGATCACCGAAAATCTTGTAAGATTTTCTCAATAAGCCAATTTTTTTTTGCAATTGAAGAAGACACAGACCTAATGTGTTTCTCAAAAGTAAATTTGCTGCGAGTGTTCTTTGTTTAAACTTTTCAGAAAGCTTTATTATCATTAATTTTATAAGATTTCATATGTTATTAGGCTTCTTTATCTTGAGTATAGACAAACTGCCTCATTAGAAAGTACAAAACTTTATTGAAATTTTCTTTTCTTCTAGAGTCTTTTTTGAGAACTTGTTCTGCTCGTAAATTGCCTATTAAACTTGATCAAGGTGACTAGAAGAAAATACTCTTTTTATGTATCATCAAATATTGACATTTGCTCAGGTTGGTGTACTGTATATAGCCTGGCCTGTTATCGCCACGACGCCAATGTAGTCAACAGCGAAACTTTTTAAAAATTTTGTTTAGGAGACAGTAAACTTGCTTTTGAAACATGCCGATTGCCAAGCGCGTCACAATGTGCATCGGATTGCAGTTTAGTCACTAATATTAACATTGTCCTTTATTTTATTTATTTATTTTTATTTTTTTGTCTCAAGTTATTCAAAATAAATTGCTTATGGACACCAACCAAGTCTGTAATATCACGGAAATGGAAGCTGTTATCATGAAGTACGTATTCTTTCAATCATAATAGATACTAAAGTCCATCTGATGTTATTTTTTTTTTTCTGCTAGCTATTCTCTCAGTCGGGTTATGTTGCTAAGTTTAAACCAATTAACGCTCATAGGCCGATGCGTACCTAAAACAGAATATTTTTTTATCAGTAACCTTCATAATCATGTGTTCACACTCAATTCGATCCTCAATAATAAAATCTTTTATTTGGGTTTGTATAGACTGTCTTAGGTTGATAGTATCGGTAATTTTACCAAAGGTTCTCCACATTAACAAACCGTAAATAGATAAGTTCTGGAAGTAGAGGGAAAGGTTTCCATAACTCCCATATTATCTAAAGTTTTTGAACGTCTTCTGGCAAAACGTCTTAATAGGTTTGCTGAAGGTAATCATCTATTCCCTAGTTTGCAATTTGGTTTTCGGAAAGGCCTTGGAGCATGTGATGCCCTTCTTACAATCTCCAATGCAGTACAGAAATCCCTTGATTGTGGTCGGGAAGTTCGTATGATTGGCCTTGATTTTAGTGCTGCCCTTGACCGTGTTAATCATGAGGCCCTTGTTTTCAAACTGAAACAGTTGGGAGTGGGTGGGTCGTTTCTTAGCATTATTATTGATTTTTTAAGTAGTAGATCTCAAAGAGTTGTTGTTGATGGGCACCATAGTGAGTATAGGAATGTGATATCCGGTGTTCCACAGGGTAGTGTTCTTGGCCCATTACTTTTCATACTATATACACATGACATGTGGTTTGGCCTAGAAAATAAGCTTGTTGCATATGCAGATGATGCTACTCTCTTTGCATCAATTCCATCCCCTGAATGTAGATCTGGGGTTGGTGAATCCCTTAATAGAGATTTAGCTAAAATTAGTGCATGGTGCAAATTATGGGGTATGAAGTTGAATCCTAACAAAACTCAAAGTATGATTGTAAGTAGGTCAAGGACGGTGGCTCCTCAACATCCGGATCTCAGTATTGATAATGTTTCTTTAAATTTGTATGACTCTTTCAAAAATTTAGGCGTGATTCTTGACAGCAAATTTACTTTTGAGAAACATATAAGGTCTGTGTCTTCTTCAATTGCACAAAAAATTGGCTTATTGAGAAAGTCTTTTAAGATATTCGGTGATCAATCTATTCTGAAGAAATGTTTTAATTCTTTTATTCTACCTTGTTTTGAGTATTGTTCTCCTGTCTGGTCTTCAGCTGCTGATTCTCATCTTAATTTGTTGGACAGAAACTTACGGTCTATTAAATTTCTTATTCCTGATCTAGATATTAATCTCTGGCACCGTCGATCAATTAGTTCATTATGCATGTTGCATAAGATTTTTCATAACTCTGACCATCCTTTACATTCAGATCTCCCTGGACAATTCTATCCTGTTCGTAATACTAGGCAGGCAGTTAATTCTAATAGCCAGGCCTTCTCCATCATAAGACTCAATACTACGCAGTACTCTAGAAGTTTTATTCCAGCTGTTACCAAGTTGTGGAATGATCTTCCTAATCGGGTTGTTGAATCAGTAGAACTTCAAAAGTTCAAAGTTGGAGCAAATGCTTTTTTGTTGACCAGGCGGACATGAGTCTTTTTATAGTTTATATATGACATATTTGTTGTTGACGTTGTTAATAGTTTATATATGATATATCTCTTTTGACATTACTTTTTTTAGAATGATTTATTGTTAATTTGTTCTCTTCAGTTATTTATTTCCTTATTTCCTTTCCTCACTGGGCTATTTTTCCCTGTTGGAGCCCCTGGGCTTATAGCAT
>NC_090736.1:98882287-98914787 GCF_036898095.1 Palaemon carinicauda
TCCAACAGGGAAAATAGCTCAGTGAGGAAAGGAAAAAAAGGAAAATAAAATATTCTAAGAAGAGTAACAACAATAAATATCTCCTATATAAACTATAAAAACTTTAACAAAACTAAAGGAAGAGAAATAAGATAGGAGAGTGTGCTCGAGTGTACCCTCAAGCAAGAGAACTCTAACCCAAGACAGTGAAAGGCCATGGTACAGAGGCTATGGCACTACCCAAAACTAGAGAACAGTGGTTTGATTTTGGAGTGTCCTTCTCCTAGAAGAGCTGCTTACCATAGCTAAAGAGTCTCTTCTACCCTTACCAAGAGGAAAGTGGCACTGAACAATTACAGTGCAATAACCCCTTGGGTGATGAAGAATTATTTGGTAATCTGTGTTGTCAGGTGTATGAGGATAGAGGAGAATATGTAAAGAATATGCCAGACTATTCAGTGTGTATGTAGGCAAAGGGAAAATGAACCGTAACCAGAGAGGAGGATCCAATGTAGTACTGTCTGGCCAGTCAAAAGACCCCATAACTCTCTAGCGGTAGTATCTCAACGGGTGGCTGGTGCCCTGGCCATCGTTACCTACCATGTGTCTTAGCTGCCTCAGATATGAACTCCTGTATTCTGACGAAAGGTAGTATCTGCTGACGGCCTCTGGTTTAAGACTGAATCCTTTGGTCCACCCAGAGGTTTGTGTGTCCTTGTTCACCGTTTCTTCGAAGGTTTGATCCACTGGAATTTTTCCAATTGGATTTTTGGACCCAAGCTGAACTGAGAAACCACCTTGAATAAAATTTTCAAAAACATCTGGATGATCTATGTCTAGTCGTGACATCTATGCATAATAATGTGGGAGATAACATGTATAATTTAACTTGTCGTATGCAAAGCACCAGGGGATCATATCTCGAATTGATGCCAGGTGCAACAGACAATTTCCCTCCCTTGATGCTCGAACTAAACCTAGCAGGATTTACATCATGTCAATATACGACATCCAGAACTCTGAAAGAGTTCCATTTTCTTTTTGCAGGTAATCCAGGTAGACACTGAAGAGCTTCAATATATGAATGCATGACTTGTTACCTAGTACTTCTTGGAATGTCTCTTTAGAAACGTCCGCGCTTAGGCTTTCCATTGCTTCTATGTCTTCTGCTAAACTCTCCCTGTCTTCACTGTATTTATCTTTCAGTCATATAAGAAAGCCCTTCCATGCAAGCCTCATGAACTTTTCAAACAGCAATTTGTGAGTCCTGACTGCACGGTTATATTTCCTGCCTTCCAAAACACCAGCTACTGATTCATCAGCAATGACCCCTGCTTCGACAAACAGGTCTCTGTGTCCTGCATCTTGAAATCTTTTTCCCGTTATTGACAGGTGTCTACATATAGTGTGGAAGACGCCCAACCTAAGAATGATATCTTTGAACCTATCTTGGTGTTTCTGTGCGATTTCTGTTGCTTTAGCGTAGAGGGACTGGTCAAACACACATACAATTGAGTTGATATTAAGGCAAGTCTTGATACCCATAGATTTGCTGAGTATTTCGTTGACTGTTGACAACTGTGTGGCAGGCGCATTGATGGTAGGAACATAGCCGACAGTATCCTGCACCACTACAATATCATTGCGGATCAAAATATTGAAGCCAGTCCAGCTACTAACCATTTGATTGTCCGGGTAACACAGTTTGGTAAGTAGCCACACATAGTTTTTATCCTTTGACTTTTCAAGGATCAGTCCATAATCTCGTTTTGAGGTTTGAATAAGAGGTGGTCCAACGTGTTCTCCGGCATTATAGATTGGTAGAAATTTTGAATGCTTGTCAATACTCAATTTATTCGTTCTTTGAAGACTGGTCATAGCTTTTATGGCCTGATGAGGAATGATAGCTATACTATTAAATCGATGAGATGTGCTCCCACCACGGACTGTTTCTTCTAGTCGATCAATATTGTCCCAGGCTAATGTTGTGAAGACATTTTTATATATGTCCTTTGGTAGTGCAACTTCCCCCTCAGATAATGCCAGCTTTTGCAAACACAGGGCTGTGTCAATATCCTCAACCTGTGTGTATGAGACGCTTTGACCAAGCCGATTAAGTGTCCATATCAATGCAAAATTTCCTATAAGTGCCTTTACAGCAAACGGTAAAGTAATATGCTTTGCTGGTTTAGATTTTCTGCAATTAATCGCATACTGTAAACTAAATCTTATGCGAATGAGTCGGTAAGGCGTTGAACCTTTTCAGAAAGGGTTCCACATTTCATCGTGCCTGTAGCAGGGTGTTATAAAACTGTGCTACAGAATTAGGTATGTCTATCTGATCCATTTCTGAAGTAGTATTAACCATGTTTGAATACCAATGTTCTTGATGTCATCTCTGATCCCCAATGCAACCTTTCCCACATTATCAGCAGCAGCAGCTGTCTTCAGATTTTGCTAGTTCAATCATAGATAAATTATCGGGATATATAAGAAGTTTTCCATTTGTATTTTGTAAGATGTGGACTGTTTCTCCAAACTCACTCTCAAAAATTTCAACGGATATGCTTCTTTTTTTAAGGTTTCACATCTACAACACGTAGAGCATTCATTTCTTGGACTAGTTTTTCGGTGAGGATACTCAATGACACCACATTGGGATTGGCAAACAAATGACTTCGGATATAAGAATAGAGCTTACTGTATGATTCTTTCTCTGCAGCTTCATACTGTCTATCTTCTTCTGTCGTACCGCTATCTTCAATGTTTGTTGCGGCAGAATCAGGGTTCTTTGTATACAGTCGGTAACAAGATCTATGGTACTCTCCCTCTGCTGCTACCAGTTTTCTGCTCCCAATTGCCAAGATTCTATGATCCATTTTTCACTGTACAGATGATCTAATTTTGTCGTCCGACCTTAACTCTGTACATCGTGTGAGCGTCTCTCGTGTTTTCTGGCCTGTCAAATACTTGGTGCTTTTTTTCACAGAATATGCATGTAGCTTCATACACCCAAGATTAAAGTGACAGTTGTCTACTTGATTTTCTCTCTAAAACAGGCTCCTGTGTCCCCTCCTCTCTGGCAATGATGGCACCTAGGATTTTCTTCATAGTAAAAATATTTCGGCATTTTCGATGGTATGTAACGGGTGGAATAACACCATCTGGTAAGTCTTTAGCGATGTCTAAAATTGCACTATGTCTTCTGATTTCCGGCGCTTTAGGAAGGGATTTCCAGGAATCAATGTTTTGTGGACACACCAAATTTGTCTCATTAGCATCAGAACAGTGAATAATGCACGATTCCATGCGTGGCTGCTTTGGCTTTGTTCCACTGCTTCCAGCAACAGGCTCTATTCTATTTCCATCAATCACTCAGCCTAATTGAAACCTAGAAGGACAACACAAGTTTAGAGACATATGTTTATGGAAGTGAATATCTATTCTTTATTCTAAATATATCCTATGCAGTCAAACTTAACTAACTTGAATAGCCTTAACACATGTAAACTCAATAAGTTGTAGTGATATCCAATAATAATAACGATACGGTACATAACTTTAGCTATGTATTGGGGTCCATCAGCATCTATATGATTTAAGAGTAAGTGACTTAAACTAACTGACTTCAATGGAAACTCTGAAAAGAGTAAAGATTGCACATTATGATTGAGAATCATACCTATATCATCTACTTCTTGGCATTCCGGAAAAAAATAAAATTCTGAAAAGGAACATCTTTAAAAATGTCCTCAACTGCTACAAATCTGAAGTAAAACTCAATTTAAATACAGTAGTCTTATCTTCTAACATTCACACACCAATTATTAACAGAAAACCCCCACTTTACAACAGATTACAAACGTTATAAAAATAAAATAAAAAGATAAATAAAAAAAAAATATATAATAGCGAAAATTTTGAGTGGCCTAAAAATATATTGATATACTCCGTTGAAGAGGTTATCACATTTAAATGTACTTATAGGGACCCAATAAACAAATTGGTACTAAAAAAGTTTTGCCATCAGAGGTGGTACCAGTATCTTGTCTGGCTCATGGACTAAAAGCCCTGGCCCAGAATTGCTTAGTTTACTAATAGAAACAGTTTCTGCCTGTTCATGTATGTCTATCGTTTCTCCGCTTCTGACATCACCCTCCTGCCTACGACCGCTACCACTCATCTTCCTTGTTTGTGCGTTGGGGTTACCGGATCTAGTAACACCATTTGCTTGTCAGACATGCCTGATAGTGTAGAAAGGCCTCTAGAGAACTCTTTAGTCTACCTGACAAATTAATATGCCATATCAACCCATCTGCATCGGCCAGGGTTGGAAGCTTGGAGCTCAAGCCATCGGGCACCGACTGGCAATTTTAATCATCTAATTTTCCATCAATTTAACAATTTTTTTGTGAAATGTGCCTTTCATTGGCCTTGACCAGCAATCAGGATCGCTGGTCTGGGCATACCTACATGCACGTAGTCCCACTCAATTCAAGAGATGTGTGTCATTTAGATTTGATCTGGAAAACAAGAAATTTTCCTCCATAGGAAATCACTATTATCCAAGCAACCAACCTATTCCAAATCTTAGCCCAATCACCCGACAGCTATTCTCTAAATTCCAGCCACGTCACTTCAATAAATAACTATGCTCAACTCCAAATAACTAGACTACCTCTATTCAATTACATATTGACTATCAGATCTTTGAGCATAATCTTTCAACCGTCATTAGACAATCAGATTGTGAAATCTCCCAAACTTTTAATATTTATGTACTATCTATTTCAAGACCCATAACACCCTCCTTTTTTAATATAACTAACAAACTAGGCTTCTGATGAATGTGAAACCGAAACCGTCAGTTTGGAACATCGACCGAGCAAAAATAAATAAATTAAAAAAAAAAAGATGGATTAAAACATCCACTGTGCATTATTGTCTTCCTTTTTATAAACAAATATCATCTCAATTCAATGGGCATGGTGAGAACGGAAATAAGACCTGGCAACTTGCGCAGATTGACGTGTGTAGACCATAACGTGGTGCTAAAGAAAGTTAAATGGGTGGGGCCCAATGAAGTTTTCACCTCTCACGCTCCCCTTTTCTGTAAGGTTATCATTATATCAGTAAAAAGATTCTATATCATATATACAGACATACACACAAACACACACACACACACACACACACACACACACACACACATATATATATATATATATATATATATATATATATATATATATATATATATATATATATATATATATATATATATATATATATATATATATATATCCTTGAAGGAAATAAGGTGTTTTTATTCTTCAATACAGGTATGCAGTCATTAGTGGGTTGAAGTTATGAAATAATTGATGAGGGTGCGCACATAATATGATCATTATGAATATTTAATGTGATAAAATATTGGATGAAGGTGAAAGAGAGTAATACATTATCAACAATAAATGTATTGTAAATAGTAATATGTTACAAGACCGAAGTAGAATATATATATATATATATATATATATATATATATATATATATATATATATATATATATATATATATATACAGTGGAACCTCTACACACGAACGTATCTACATCCGAATTTTCCAACATCCGAAGTAAAATTCGAGCAAATTTTTTACTCTACACCCGAATTTTATTTCGACACACGAAGTAAGCAATTTTCGTCGTACCGGTTGTATGGTTGTATCCGAATTTTCTGACACGCGAAGTACAATTCGAACATGTTCCGACTCTACACCCGAATGTTTTTTTCGACACCCGAAGTAAACAATACTCGTACGCGTAGTCGGTGCTCATAGCGCCTGAAGTGTTTTTTATTTCCGCCGATAGAAGGCAGCACATCGACCTCGGAGGGACGCTCAATTAGCGGGTCTTGGGTCAGTCCTCTGTTCTCGTCGGCTTCTTGCGGTTGTGCTCTGTGCGTTCTACTATTTTAATCGTGATTTTTTACGTGCATCCTTTAACGGTAATTTACGTAAATCATGGGTCCAAAAAGGCTTAGTTTTGCCAGTGGTAGTGGTAGTGGTGAGAAAAGGAAGAAGGATATGCTTTCTTTAGAAATTAAGCAGGAAATTATTGAAAAACATGAGCGTGGCATCCGCGTGAGTGAACTTGCTAAACAGTATTGCCGTAATATGTCGACGATCTCGACAATCCTTAAACAGAAGGAAGCTATTAAAGCAGTGAAAGCTTCTAAGGGGATCACTATAATTTCCAAACGCCGTACCCCTATCATAGAAGAGATGGAACGACTTCTACTAGTGTGGATTAAGGATAGAGAGATCGTTGGCGACACCATCACCGAGACCGTTATCTGCGAGAAGGCACACGCCATCTTTACGGACTTGAAGGAGGAGAGCTCTGGGGGTGATGCTGGGGAGAGTTCAACCGAGCCTTCCTCAGATGATTTCAAGGCATCTCGTGGCTGGTTCGAGAAATTTTAGAAACGGTCCGGGATTCATTCAGTTGTTCGCCACGGAGAGGCTGCTAGTGCAGACACAAAGGCTGCAGCTGACTTTGTCAAGAACTTCGAAAAGATCGTGCAGGAAGAAGGCTACGTAGAGCAGCAGGTGTTTAATTGTGATGAAACTGGGCTGTTTTGGAAGAAGATGCCGAGTCGAACTTACATCACTGCTGAAGAGAAGAAATTGCCTGGGCATAAGCCAATGAAGGATCGGTTGACTCTTGCCCTATGTGCCAACGCTAGCGGGGACTTTAAAGTCAAGCCCTTACTGGTTTACCATTCAGAGAACCCTAGGGCCTTTAAAGCACACAACGTCGATAAGGATCAGCTTCATGTTTTCTGGCGATCCAATTCGAAGGCCTGGGTCACTAGGCAATTCTTTGTGCAATGGGTAAACCAAGTTTCTGGCCCTTCTGTGAAGAAGTATCTTCATGAACAGAAATTGCCTTTAAAGTGCCTGCTATGCCTTGACAATCCACCCGCTCACACCCCCCCCCCCCCCCCCCCGGACTTGAAGGTGATATCTTCGATGAATTCAAGTTCATAAATGTGCTGTATCTTCCACCGAATACTACCTCTATCCTCCAGCACATGGACCAGCAAGTCATCTCTAATTTTAAGAAGCTGTACACCAAGCACTTATTTAAGCAGTGCTTTAATGTCACGCAAAGCACCAACTTAACTTTGCGTGAATTTTGGAGGGGCCACTTCAACATCGTGCACTGCTTGAAGATCATAGATCAGGCTTGGGTGGGATTAACTCGACGGACTCTGAATTCCACTTGGAAGAAGCTTTGGCCTGATGCTGTTGCTCCCCGAGATTTCAAGGGTTTTGACCCAGAACCTGATCCCGTGGTCGGTGCAGCAGAAGCCGTAGAGGAAATCGTCTCCCTTGGCAAGTCCATGGGTCTGGAGGTCAACGCAGATGACGTTACGGAACTCGTCGCCGAACATCACGACGAACTGACGACGGATGAGCTCAAGGAACTCCATGCTATGTCGGAGCACATGAGTGATGACGAGGAAGGGAGCGAGGAGGTAGAACATGTGTTAGGTTCGGCGCAAATAAAAGAGGTGTTAGGAAAATATCAAGACGTGGTCGACTTCATCGACAAATACTATCCAAAGAAATTGCAGGTTTGTCGTGTAGTTTCTCAATTCGAGTGACAGACCTTTATTATTATTATTATTATTATTATTATTACTTACTAAGCTACAACCCTAGTTGGAAAAGCAGTATGCTATAAGCCCTGGGGCTCCAACAGGGAAAATAGCTCAGTGAGGAAAGGAAAAAAAGGAAAATAAAATATTCTAAGAAGAGTAACAACAATAAATATCTCCTATATAAACTATAAAAACTTTAACAAAACTAAAGGAAGAGAAATAAGATAGGAGAGTGTGCTCGAGTGTACCCTCAAGCAAGAGAACTCTAACCCAAGACAGTGAAAGGCCATGGTACAGAGGCTATGGCACTACCCAAAACTAGAGAACAGTGGTTTGATTTTGGAGTGTCCTTCTCCTAGAAGAGCTGCTTACCATAGCTAAAGAGTCTCTTCTACCCTTACCAAGAGGAAAGTGGCACTGAACAATTACAGTGCAATAACCCCTTGGGTGATGAAAAATTGTTTGGTAATCTGTGTTGTCAGGTGTATGAGGATAGAGGAGAATATGTAAAGAATATGCCAGACTTTTCAGTGTGTATGTAGGCAAAGGGAAAATGAACCGTAACCAGAGAGGAGGATCCAATGTAGTACTGTCTGGCCAGTCAAAAGACCCCATAACTCTCTAGCGGTAGTATCTCAACGGGTGGCTGGTGCCCTGGCCATCGTTACCTACCATGTGTCTTAGCTGCCTCAGATATGAACTCCTGTATTCTGACGAAAGGTAGTATCTGCTGACGGCCTCTGGTTTAAGACTGAATCCTTTGGTCCACCCAGAGGTTTGTGTGTCCTTGTTCACCGTTTCTTCGAAGGTTTGATCCACTGGAATTTTTCCAATTGGATTTTTGGACCCAAGCTGAACTGAGAAACCACCTTGAATAGAATTTTCAAAAACATCTGGATGATCTATGTCTAGTCGTGACATCTATGCATAATAATGTGGGAGATAACATGTATAATTTAACTTGTTGTATGCAAAGCACCAGGGGATCATATCTCGAATTGATGCCAGGTGCAACAGACAATTTCCCTCCCTTGATGCTCGAACTAAACCTAGCAGGATTTACATCATGTCAATATACGACATCCAGAACTCTGAAAGAGTTCCATTTTCTTTTTGCAGGTAATCCAGGTAGACACTGAAGAGCTTCAATATATGAATGCATGACTTGTTACCTAGTACTTCTTGGAATGTCTCTTTAGAAACGTCCGCGCTTAGGCTTTCCATTGCTTCTATGTCTTCTGCAAAACTCTCCCTGTCTTCACTGTATTTATCTTTCAGTCATATAAGAAAGCCCTTCCATGCAAGCCTCATGAACTTTTCAAACAGCAATTTGTGAGTCCTGACTGCACGGTTATATTTCCTGCCTTCCAAAACACCAGCTACTGATTCATCAGCAATGACCCCTGCTTCGACAAACAGGTCTCTGTGTCCTGCATCTTGAAATCTTTTTCCCGTTATTGACAGGTGTCTACATATAGTGTGGAAGACGCCCAACCTAAGAATGATATCTTTGAACCTATCTTGGTGTTTCCGTGCGATTTCTGTTGCTTTAGCGTAGAGGGACTGGTCAAACACACATACAATTGAGTTGATATTAAGGCAAGTCTTGATACCCATTGATTTGCTGAGTATTTCGTTGACTGTTGACAACTGTGTGGCAGGCGCATTGATGGTAGGAACATAGCCGACAGTATCCTGCACCACTACAATATCATTGCGGATCAAAATATTGAAGCCAGTCCAGCTACTAACCATTTGATTGTCCGGGTAACACAGTTTGGTAAGTAGCCACACATAGTTTTTATCCTTTGACTTTTCAAGGATCAGTCCATAATCTCGTTTTGAGGTTTGAATAAGAGGTGGTCCAACGTGTTCTCCGGCATTATAGATTGGTAGAAATTTTGAATGCTTGTCAATACTCAATTTATTCGTTCTTTGAAGACTGGTCATAGCTTTTATGGCCTGATGAGGAATGATAGCTATACTATTAAATCGATGAGATGTGCTCCCACCACGGACTGTTTCTTCTAGTCGATCAATATTGTCCCAGGCTAATGTTGTGAAGACATTTTTATATATGTCCTTTGGTAGTGCAACTTCCCCCTCAGATAATGCCAGCTTTTGCAAACACAGGGCTGTGTCAATATCCTCAACCTGTGTGTATGAGACGCTGTGACTAAGCCGATTAAGTGTCCATATCAATGCAACATTTCCTATAAGTGCCTTTACAGCAAACGGTAAAGTAATATGCTTTGCTGGTTTAGATTTTCTGCAATTAATCGCATACTGTAAACTAAATCTTATGCGAATGAGTCGGTAAGGCGTTGAACCTTTTCAGAAAGGGTTCCACATTTCATCGTGCCTGTAGCAGGGTGTTATAAAACTGTGCTACAGAATTAGGTATGTCTATCTGATCCATTTCTGAAGTAGTATTAACCATGTTTGAATACCAATGTTCTTGATGTCATCTCTGATCCCCAATGCAACCTTTCCCACATTATCAGCAGCAGCAGCTGTCTTCAGATTTTGCTAGTTCAATCATAGATAAATTATCGGGATATATAAGAAGTTTTCCATTTGTATTTTGTAAGATGTGGACTGTTTCTCCAAACTCACTCTCAAAAATTTCAACGGATATGCTTCTTTTTTTAAGGTTTCACATCTACAACACGTAGAGCATTCATTTCTTGGACTAGTTTTTCGGTGAGGATACTCAATGACACCACATTGGGATTGGCAAACAAATGACTTCGGATATAAGAATAGAGCTTACTGTATGATTCTTTCTCTGCAGCTTCATACTGTCTATCTTCTTCTGTCGTACCGCTATCTTCAATGTTTGTTGCGGCAGAATCAGGGTTCTTTGTATACAGTCGGTAACAAGATCTATGGTACTCTCCCTCTGCTGCTACCAGTTTTCTGCTCCCAATTGCCAAGATTCTATGATCCATTTTTCACTGTACAGATGATCTAATTTTGTCGTCCGACCTTAACTCTGTACATCGTGTGAGCGTCTCTCGTGTTTTCTGGCCTGTCAAATACTTGGTGCTTTTTTTCACAGAATATGCATGTAGCTTCATACACCCAAGATGAAAGTGACAGTTGTCTACTTGATTTTCTCTCTAAAACAGGCTCCTGTGTCCCCTCCTCTCTGGCAATGATGGCACCTAGGATTTTCTTCATAGTAAAAATATTTCGGCATTTTCGATGGTATGTAACGGGTGGAATAACACCATCTGGTAAGTCTTTAGCGATGTCTAAAATTGCACTATGTCTTCTGATTTCCGGCGCTTTAGGAAGGGATTTCCAGGAATCAATGTTTTGTGGACACACCAAATTTGTCTCAATAGCATCAGAACAGTGAATAATGCACGATTCCATGCGTGGCTGCTTTGGCTTTGTTCCACTGCTTCCAGCAACAGGCTCTATTCTATTTCCATCAATCACTCAGCCTAATTGAAACCTAGAAGGACAACACAAGTTTAGAGACATATGTTTATGGAAGTGAATATCTATTCTTTATTCTAAATATATCCTATGCAGTCAAACTTATCTAACTTGAATAGCCTTAACACATGTAAACTCAATAAGTTGTAGTGATATCCAATAATAATAACGATACGGTACATAACTTTAGCTATGTATTGGGGTCCATCAGCATCTATATGATTTAAGAGTAAGTGACTTAAACTAACTGACTTCAATGGAAACTCTGAAAAGAGTAAAGATTGCACATTATGATTGAGAATCATACCTATATCATCTACTTCTTGGCATTCCGGAAAAAAATAAAATTCTGAAAAGGAACATCTTTAAAAATGTCCTCAACTGCTACAAATCTGAAGTAAAACTCAATTTAAATACAGTAGTCTTATCTTCTAACATTCACACACCAATTATTAACAGAAAACCCCCACTTTACAACAGATTACAAACGTTATAAAAATAAAATAAAAAGATAAATAAAAAAAAAATATATAATAGCGAAAATTTTGAGTGGCCTAAAAATATATTGATATACTCCGTTGAAGAGGTTATCACATTTAAATGTACTTATAGGGACCCAATAAACAAATTGGTACTAAAAAAGTTTTGCCATCAGAGGTGGTACCAGTATCTTGTCTGGCTCATGGACTAAAAGCCCTGGCCCAGAATTGCTTAGTTTACTAATAGAAACAGTTTCTGCCTGTTCATGTATGTCTATCGTTTCTCCGCTTCTGACATCACCCTCCTGCCTACGACCGCTACCACTCATCTTCCTTGTTTGTGCGTTGGGGTTACCGGATCTAGTAACACCATTTGCTTGTCAGACATGCCTGATAGTGTAGAAAGGCCTCTAGAGAACTCTTTAGTCTACCTGACAAATTAATATGCCATATCAACCCATCTGCATCGGCCAGGGTTGGAAGCTTGGAGCTCAAGCCATCGGGCACCGACTGGCAATTTTAATCATCTAATTTTCCATCAATTTAACAATTTTTTTGTGAAATGTGCCTTTCATTGGCCTTGACCAGCAATCAGGATCGCTGGTCTGGGCATACCTACATGCACGTAGTCCCACTCAATTCAAGAGATGTGTGTCATTTAGATTTGATCTGGAAAACAAGAAATTTTCCTCCATAGGAAATCACTATTATCCAAGCAACCAACCTATTCCAAATCTTAGCCCAATCACCCGACAGCTATTCTCTAAATTCCAGCCACGTCACTTCAATAAATAACTATGCTCAACTCCAAATAACTAGACTACCTCTATTCAATTACATATTGACTATCAGATCTTTGAGCATAATCTTTCAACCGTCATTAGACAATCAGATTGTGAAATCTCCCAAACTTTTAATATTTATGTACTATCTATTTCAAGACCCATAACACCCTCCTTTTTTAATATAACTAACAAACTAGGCTTCTGATGAATGTGAAACCGAAACCGTCAGTTTGGAACATCGACCGAGCAAAAATAAATAAATTAAAAAAAAAAAGATGGATTAAAACATCCACTGTGCATTATTGTCTTCCTTTTTATAAACAAATATCATCTCAATTCAATGGGCATGGTGAGAACGGAAATAAGACCTGGCAACTTGCGCAGATTGACGTGTGTAGACCATAACGTGGTGCTAAAGAAAGTTAAATGGGTGGGGCCCAATGAAGTTTTCACCTCTCACGCTCCCCTTTTCTGTAAGGTTATCATTATATCAGTAAAAAGATTCTATATCATATATACAGACATACACACAAACACACACACACACACACACACACACACACACACACACACACACATATATATATATATATATATATATATATATATATATATATATATATATATATATATATATATATATATATATATATATATATATATATATATATCCTTGAAGGAAATAAGGTGTTTTTATTCTTCAATACAGGTATGCAGTCATTAGTGGGTTGAAGTTATGAAATAATTGATGAGGGTGCGCACATAATATGATCATTATGAATATTTAATGTGATAAAATATTGGATGAAGGTGAAAGAGAGTAATACATTATCAACAATAAATGTATTGTAAATAGTAATATGTTACAAGACCGAAGTAGAATATATATATATATATATATATATATATATATATATATATATATATATATATATATATATATATATATACAGTGGAACCTCTACACACGAACGTATCTACATCCGAATTTTCCAACATCCGAAGTAAAATTCGAGCAAATTTTTTACTCTACACCCGAATTTTATTTCGACACACGAAGTAAGCAATTTTCGTCGTACCGGTTGTATGGTTGTATCCGAATTTTCTGACACGCGAAGTACAATTCGAACATGTTCCGACTCTACACCCGAATGTTTTTTTCGACACCCGAAGTAAACAATACTCGTACGCGTAGTCGGTGCTCATAGCGCCTGAAGTGTTTTTTATTTCCGCCGATAGAAGGCAGCACATCGACCTCGGAGGGACGCTCAATTAGCGGGTCTTGGGTCAGTCCTCTGTTCTCGTCGGCTTCTTGCGGTTGTGCTCTGTGCGTTCTACTATTTTAATCGTGATTTTTTACGTGCATCCTTTAACGGTAATTTACGTAAATCATGGGTCCAAAAAGGCTTAGTTTTGCCAGTGGTAGTGGTAGTGGTGAGAAAAGGAAGAAGGATATGCTTTCTTTAGAAATTAAGCAGGAAATTATTGAAAAACATGAGCGTGGCATCCGCGTGAGTGAACTTGCTAAACAGTATTGCCGTAATATGTCGACGATCTCGACAATCCTTAAACAGAAGGAAGCTATTAAAGCAGTGAAAGCTTCTAAGGGGATCACTATAATTTCCAAACGCCGTACCCCTATCATAGAAGAGATGGAACGACTTCTACTAGTGTGGATTAAGGATAGAGAGATCGTTGGCGACACCATCACCGAGACCGTTATCTGCGAGAAGGCACACGCCATCTTTACGGACTTGAAGGAGGAGAGCTCTGGGGGTGATGCTGGGGAGAGTTCAACCGAGCCTTCCTCAGATGATTTCAAGGCATCTCGTGGCTGGTTCGAGAAATTTTAGAAACGGTCCGGGATTCATTCAGTTGTTCGCCACGGAGAGGCTGCTAGTGCAGACACAAAGGCTGCAGCTGACTTTGTCAAGAACTTCGAAAAGATCGTGCAGGAAGAAGGCTACGTAGAGCAGCAGGTGTTTAATTGTGATGAAACTGGGCTGTTTTGGAAGAAGATGCCGAGTCGAACTTACATCACTGCTGAAGAGAAGAAATTGCCTGGGCATAAGCCAATGAAGGATCGGTTGACTCTTGCCCTATGTGCCAACGCTAGCGGGGACTTTAAAGTCAAGCCCTTACTGGTTTACCATTCAGAGAACCCTAGGGCCTTTAAAGCACACAACGTCGATAAGGATCAGCTTCATGTTTTCTGGCGATCCAATTCGAAGGCCTGGGTCACTAGGCAATTCTTTGTGCAATGGGTAAACCAAGTTTCTGGCCCTTCTGTGAAGAAGTATCTTCATGAACAGAAATTGCCTTTAAAGTGCCTGCTATGCCTTGACAATCCACCCGCTCACACCCCCCCCCCCCCCCCCCCGGACTTGAAGGTGATATCTTCGATGAATTCAAGTTCATAAATGTGCTGTATCTTCCACCGAATACTACCTCTATCCTCCAGCACATGGACCAGCAAGTCATCTCTAATTTTAAGAAGCTGTACACCAAGCACTTATTTAAGCAGTGCTTTAATGTCACGCAAAGCACCAACTTAACTTTGCGTGAATTTTGGAGGGGCCACTTCAACATCGTGCACTGCTTGAAGATCATAGATCAGGCTTGGGTGGGATTAACTCGACGGACTCTGAATTCCACTTGGAAGAAGCTTTGGCCTGATGCTGTTGCTCCCCGAGATTTCAAGGGTTTTGACCCAGAACCTGATCCCGTGGTCGGTGCAGCAGAAGCCGTAGAGGAAATCGTCTCCCTTGGCAAGTCCATGGGTCTGGAGGTCAACGCAGATGACGTTACGGAACTCGTCGCCGAACATCACGACGAACTGACGACGGATGAGCTCAAGGAACTCCATGCTATGTCGGAGCACATGAGTGATGACGAGGAAGGGAGCGAGGAGGTAGAACATGTGTTAGGTTCGGCGCAAATAAAAGAGGTGTTAGGAAAATATCAAGACGTGGTCGACTTCATCGACAAATACTATCCAAAGAAATTGCAGGTTTGTCGTGTAGTTTCTCAATTCGAGTGACAGACCTTTATTATTATTATTATTATTATTATTATTACTTACTAAGCTACAACCCTAGTTGGAAAAGCAGTATGCTATAAGCCCTGGGGCTCCAACAGGGAAAATAGCTCAGTGAGGAAAGGAAAAAAAGGAAAATAAAATATTCTAAGAAGAGTAACAACAATAAATATCTCCTATATAAACTATAAAAACTTTAACAAAACTAAAGGAAGAGAAATAAGATAGGAGAGTGTGCTCGAGTGTACCCTCAAGCAAGAGAACTCTAACCCAAGACAGTGAAAGGCCATGGTACAGAGGCTATGGCACTACCCAAAACTAGAGAACAGTGGTTTGATTTTGGAGTGTCCTTCTCCTAGAAGAGCTGCTTACCATAGCTAAAGAGTCTCTTCTACCCTTACCAAGAGGAAAGTGGCACTGAACAATTACAGTGCAATAACCCCTTGGGTGATGAAGAATTATTTGGTAATCTGTGTTGTCAGGTGTATGAGGATAGAGGAGAATATGTAAAGAATATGCCAGACTATTCAGTGTGTATGTAGGCAAAGGGAAAATGAACCGTAACCAGAGAGGAGGATCCAATGTAGTACTGTCTGGCCAGTCAAAAGACCCCATAACTCTCTAGCGGTAGTATCTCAACGGGTGGCTGGTGCCCTGGCCATCGTTACCTACCATGTGTCTTAGCTGCCTCAGATATGAACTCCTGTATTCTGACGAAAGGTAGTATCTGCTGACGGCCTCTGGTTTAAGACTGAATCCTTTGGTCCACCCAGAGGTTTGTGTGTCCTTGTTCACCGTTTCTTCGAAGGTTTGATCCACTGGAATTTTTCCAATTGGATTTTTGGACCCAAGCTGAACTGAGAAACCACCTTGAATAAAATTTTCAAAAACATCTGGATGATCTATGTCTAGTCGTGACATCTATGCATAATAATGTGGGAGATAACATGTATAATTTAACTTGTCGTATGCAAAGCACCAGGGGATCATATCTCGAATTGATGCCAGGTGCAACAGACAATTTCCCTCCCTTGATGCTCGAACTAAACCTAGCAGGATTTACATCATGTCAATATACGACATCCAGAACTCTGAAAGAGTTCCATTTTCTTTTTGCAGGTAATCCAGGTAGACACTGAAGAGCTTCAATATATGAATGCATGACTTGTTACCTAGTACTTCTTGGAATGTCTCTTTAGAAACGTCCGCGCTTAGGCTTTCCATTGCTTCTATGTCTTCTGCTAAACTCTCCCTGTCTTCACTGTATTTATCTTTCAGTCATATAAGAAAGCCCTTCCATGCAAGCCTCATGAACTTTTCAAACAGCAATTTGTGAGTCCTGACTGCACGGTTATATTTCCTGCCTTCCAAAACACCAGCTACTGATTCATCAGCAATGACCCCTGCTTCGACAAACAGGTCTCTGTGTCCTGCATCTTGAAATCTTTTTCCCGTTATTGACAGGTGTCTACATATAGTGTGGAAGACGCCCAACCTAAGAATGATATCTTTGAACCTATCTTGGTGTTTCCGTGCGATTTCTGTTGCTTTAGCGTATAGGGACTGGTCAAACACACATACAATTGAGTTGATATTAAGGCAAGTCTTGATACCCATTGATTTGCTGAGTATTTCGTTGACTGTTGACAACTGTGTGGCAGGCGCATTGATGGTAGGAACATAGCCGACAGTATCCTGCACCACTACAATATCATTGCGGATCAAAATATTGAAGCCAGTCCAGCTACTAACCATTTGATTGTCCGGGTAACACAGTTTGGTAAGTAGCCACACATAGTTTTTATCCTTTGACTTTTCAAGGATCAGTCCATAATCTCGTTTTGAGGTTTGAATAAGAGGTGGTCCAACGTGTTCTCCGGCATTATAGATTGGTAGAAATTTTGAATGCTTGTCAATACTCAATTTATTCGTTCTTTGAAGACTGGTCATAGCTTTTATGGCCTGATGAGGAATGATAGCTATACTATTAAATCGATGAGATGTGCTCCCACCACGGACTGTTTCTTCTAGTCGATCAATATTGTCCCAGGCTAATGTTGTGAAGACATTTTTATATATGTCCTTTGGTAGTGCAACTTCCCCCTCAGATAATGCCAGCTTTTGCAAACACAGGGCTGTGTCAATATCCTCAACCTGTGTGTATGAGACGCTGTGACCAAGCCGATTAAGTGTCCATATCAATGCAACATTTCCTATAAGTGCCTTTACAGCAAACGGTAAAGTAATATGCTTTGCTGGTTTAGATTTTCTGCAATTAATCGCATACTGTAAACTAAATCTTATGCGAATGAGTCGGTAAGGCGTTGAACCTTTTCAGAAAGGGTTCCACATTTCATCGTGCCTGTAGCAGGGTGTTATAAAACTGTGCTACAGAATTAGGTATGTCTATCTGATCCATTTCTGAAGTAGTATTTGACCATGTTTGAATACCAATGTTCTTGATGTCATCTCTGATCCCCAATGCAACCTTTCCCACATTATCAGCAGCAGCAGCTGTCTTCAGATTTTGCTAGTTCAATCATAGATAAATTATCGGGATATATAAGAAGTTTTCCATTGGTATTTTGTAAGATGTGGACTGTTTCTCCAAACTCACTCTCAAAAATTTCAACGGATATGCTTCTTTTTTTAAGGTTTCACATCTACAACACGTAGAGCATTCATTTCTTGGACTAGTTTTTCGGTGAGGATACTCAATGACACCACATTGGGATTGGCAAACAAATGACTTCGGATATAAGAATAGAGCTTACTGTATGATTCTTTCTCTGCAGCTTCATACTGTCTATCTTCTTCTGTCGTACCGCTATCTTCAATGTTTGTTGCGGCAGAATCAGGGTTCTTTGTATACAGTCGGTAACAAGATCTATGGTACTCTCCCTCTGCTGCTACCAGTTTTCTGCTCCCAATTGCCAAGATTCTATGATCCATTTTTCACTGTACAGATGATCTAATTTTGTCGTCCGACCTTAACTCTGTACATCGTGTGAGCGTCTCTCGTGTTTTCTGGCCTGTCAAATACTTGGTGCTTTTTTTCACAGAATATGCATGTAGCTTCATACACCCAAGATGAAAGTGACAGTTGTCTACTTGATTTTCTCTCTAAAACAGGCTCCTGTGTCCCCTCCTCTCTGGCAATGATGGCACCTAGGATTTTCTTCATAGTAAAAATATTTCGGCATTTTCGATGGTATGTAACGGGTGGAATAACACCATCTGGTAAGTCTTTAGCGATGTCTAAAATTGCACTATGTCTTCTGATTTCCGGCGCTTTAGGAAGGGATTTCCAGGAATCAATGTTTTGTGGACACACCAAATTTGTCTCATTAGCATCAGAACAGTGAATAATGCACGATTCCATGCGTGGCTGCTTTGGCTTTGTTCCACTGCTTCCAGCAACAGGCTCTATTCTATTTCCATCAATCACTCAGCCTAATTGAAACCTAGAAGGACAACACAAGTTTAGAGACATATGTTTATGGAAGTGAATATCTATTCTTTATTCTAAATATATCCTATGCAGTCAAACTTATCTAACTTGAATAGCCTTAACACATGTAAACTCAATAAGTTGTAGTGATATCCAATAATAATAACGATACGGTACATAACTTTAGCTATGTATTGGGGTCCATCAGCATCTATATGATTTAAGAGTAAGTGACTTAAACTAACTGACTTCAATGGAAACTCTGAAAAGAGTAAAGATTGCACATTATGATTGAGAATCATACCTATATCATCTACTTCTTGGCATTCCGGAAAAAAATAAAATTCTGAAAAGGAACATCTTTAAAAATGTCCTCAACTGCTACAAATCTGAAGTAAAACTCAATTTAAATACAGTAGTCTTATCTTCTAACATTCACACACCAATTATTAACAGAAAACCCCCACTTTACAACAGATTACAAACGTTATAAAAATAAAATAAAAAGATAAATAAAAAAAAAATATATAATAGCGAAAATTTTGAGTGGCCTAAAAATATATTGATATACTCCGTTGAAGAGGTTATCACATTTAAATGTACTTATAGGGACCCAATAAACAAATTGGTACTAAAAAAGTTTTGCCATCAGAGGTGGTACCAGTATCTTGTCTGGCTCATGGACTAAAAGCCCTGGCCCAGAATTGCTTAGTTTACTAATAGAAACAGTTTCTGCCTGTTCATGTATGTCTATCGTTTCTCCGCTTCTGACATCACCCTCCTGCCTACGACCGCTACCACTCATCTTCCTTGTTTGTGCGTTGGGGTTACCGGATCTAGTAACACCATTTGCTTGTCAGACATGCCTGATAGTGTAGAAAGGCCTCTAGAGAACTCTTTAGTCTACCTGACAAATTAATATGCCATATCAACCCATCTGCATCGGCCAGGGTTGGAAGCTTGGAGCTCAAGCCATCGGGCACCGACTGGCAATTTTAATCATCTAATTTTCCATCAATTTAACAATTTTTTTGTGAAATGTGCCTTTCATTGGCCTTGACCAGCAATCAGGATCGCTGGTCTGGGCATACCTACATGCACGTAGTCCCACTCAATTCAAGAGATGTGTGTCATTTAGATTTGATCTGGAAAACAAGAAATTTTCCTCCATAGGAAATCACTATTATCCAAGCAACCAACCTATTCCAAATCTTAGCCCAATCACCCGACAGCTATTCTCTAAATTCCAGCCACGTCACTTCAATAAATAACTATGCTCAACTCCAAATAACTAGACTACCTCTATTCAATTACATATTGACTATCAGATCTTTGAGCATAATCTTTCAACCGTCATTAGACAATCAGATTGTGAAATCTCCCAAACTTTTAATATTTATGTACTATCTATTTCAAGACCCATAACACCCTCCTTTTTTAATATAACTAACAAACTAGGCTTCTGATGAATGTGAAACCGAAACCGTCAGTTTGGAACATCGACCGAGCAAAAATAAATAAATTAAAAAAAAAAAGATGGATTAAAACATCCACTGTGCATTATTGTCTTCCTTTTTATAAACAAATATCATCTCAATTCAATGGGCATGGTGAGAACGGAAATAAGACCTGGCAACTTGCGCAGATTGACGTGTGTAGACCATAACGTGGTGCTAAAGAAAGTTAAATGGGTGGGGCCCAATGAAGTTTTCACCTCTCACGCTCCCCTTTTCTGTAAGGTTATCATTATATCAGTAAAAAGATTCTATATCATATATACAGACATACACACAAACACACACACACACACACACACACACACACACACACACATATATATATATATATATATATATATATATATATATATATATATATATATATATATATATATATATATATATATATATATATATATATATATATATATATCCTTGAAGGAAATAAGGTGTTTTTATTCTTCAATACAGGTATGCAGTCATTAGTGGGTTGAAGTTATGAAATAATTGATGAGGGTGCGCACATAATATGATCATTATGAATATTTAATGTGATAAAATATTGGATGAAGGTGAAAGAGAGTAATACATTATCAACAATAAATGTATTGTAAATAGTAATATGTTACAAGACCGAAGTAGAATATATATATATATATATATATATATATATATATATATATATATATATATATATATATATATATATATATATATATACAGTGGAACCTCTACACACGAACGTATCTACATCCGAATTTTCCAACATCCGAAGTAAAATTCGAGCAAATTTTTTACTCTACACCCGAATTTTATTTCGACACACGAAGTAAGCAATTTTCGTCGTACCGGTTGTATGGTTGTATCCGAATTTTCTGACACGCGAAGTACAATTCGAACATGTTCCGACTCTACACCCGAATGTTTTTTTCGACACCCGAAGTAAACAATACTCGTACGCGTAGTCGGTGCTCATAGCGCCTGAAGTGTTTTTTATTTCCGCCGATAGAAGGCAGCACATCGACCTCGGAGGGACGCTCAATTAGCGGGTCTTGGGTCAGTCCTCTGTTCTCGTCGGCTTCTTGCGGTTGTGCTCTGTGCGTTCTACTATTTTAATCGTGATTTTTTACGTGCATCCTTTAACGGTAATTTACGTAAATCATGGGTCCAAAAAGGCTTAGTTTTGCCAGTGGTAGTGGTAGTGGTGAGAAAAGGAAGAAGGATATGCTTTCTTTAGAAATTAAGCAGGAAATTATTGAAAAACATGAGCGTGGCATCCGCGTGAGTGAACTTGCTAAACAGTATTGCCGTAATATGTCGACGATCTCGACAATCCTTAAACAGAAGGAAGCTATTAAAGCAGTGAAAGCTTCTAAGGGGATCACTATAATTTCCAAACGCCGTACCCCTATCATAGAAGAGATGGAACGACTTCTACTAGTGTGGATTAAGGATAGAGAGATCGTTGGCGACACCATCACCGAGACCGTTATCTGCGAGAAGGCACACGCCATCTTTACGGACTTGAAGGAGGAGAGCTCTGGGGGTGATGCTGGGGAGAGTTCAACCGAGCCTTCCTCAGATGATTTCAAGGCATCTCGTGGCTGGTTCGAGAAATTTTAGAAACGGTCCGGGATTCATTCAGTTGTTCGCCACGGAGAGGCTGCTAGTGCAGACACAAAGGCTGCAGCTGACTTTGTCAAGAACTTCGAAAAGATCGTGCAGGAAGAAGGCTACGTAGAGCAGCAGGTGTTTAATTGTGATGAAACTGGGCTGTTTTGGAAGAAGATGCCGAGTCGAACTTACATCACTGCTGAAGAGAAGAAATTGCCTGGGCATAAGCCAATGAAGGATCGGTTGACTCTTGCCCTATGTGCCAACGCTAGCGGGGACTTTAAAGTCAAGCCCTTACTGGTTTACCATTCAGAGAACCCTAGGGCCTTTAAAGCACACAACGTCGATAAGGATCAGCTTCATGTTTTCTGGCGATCCAATTCGAAGGCCTGGGTCACTAGGCAATTCTTTGTGCAATGGGTAAACCAAGTTTCTGGCCCTTCTGTGAAGAAGTATCTTCATGAACAGAAATTGCCTTTAAAGTGCCTGCTATGCCTTGACAATCCACCCGCTCACACCCCCCCCCCCCCCCCCGGACTTGAAGGTGATATCTTCGATGAATTCAAGTTCATAAATGTGCTGTATCTTCCACCGAATACTACCTCTATCCTCCAGCACATGGACCAGCAAGTCATCTCTAATTTTAAGAAGCTGTACACCAAGCACTTATTTAAGCAGTGCTTTAATGTCACGCAAAGCACCAACTTAACTTTGCGTGAATTTTGGAGGGGCCACTTCAACATCGTGCACTGCTTGAAGATCATAGATCAGGCTTGGGTGGGATTAACTCGACGGACTCTGAATTCCACTTGGAAGAAGCTTTGGCCTGATGCTGTTGCTCCCCGAGATTTCAAGGGTTTTGACCCAGAACCTGATCCCGTGGTCGGTGCAGCAGAAGCCGTAGAGGAAATCGTCTCCCTTGGCAAGTCCATGGGTCTGGAGGTCAACGCAGATGACGTTACGGAACTCGTCGCCGAACATCACGACGAACTGACGACGGATGAGCTCAAGGAACTCCATGCTATGTCGGAGCACATGAGTGATGACGAGGAAGGGAGCGAGGAGGTAGAACATGTGTTAGGTTCGGCGCAAATAAAAGAGGTGTTAGGAAAATATCAAGACGTGGTCGACTTCATCGACAAATACTATCCAAAGAAATTGCAGGTTTGTCGTGTAGTTTCTCAATTCGAGTGACAGACCTTTATTATTATTATTATTATTATTATTATTACTTACTAAGCTACAACCCTAGTTGGAAAAGCAGTATGCTATAAGCCCTGGGGCTCCAACAGGGAAAATAGCTCAGTGAGGAAAGGAAAAAAAGGAAAATAAAATATTCTAAGAAGAGTAACAACAATAAATATCTCCTATATAAACTATAAAAACTTTAACAAAACTAAAGGAAGAGAAATAAGATAGGAGAGTGTGCTCGAGTGTACCCTCAAGCAAGAGAACTCTAACCCAAGACAGTGAAAGGCCATGGTACAGAGGCTATGGCACTACCCAAAACTAGAGAACAGTGGTTTGATTTTGGAGTGTCCTTCTCCTAGAAGAGCTGCTTACCATAGCTAAAGAGTCTCTTCTACCCTTACCAAGAGGAAAGTGGCACTGAACAATTACAGTGCAATAACCCCTTGGGTGATGAAGAATTATTTGGTAATCTGTGTTGTCAGGTGTATGAGGATAGAGGAGAATATGTAAAGAATATGCCAGACTATTCAGTGTGTATGTAGGCAAAGGGAAAATGAACCGTAACCAGAGAGGAGGATCCAATGTAGTACTGTCTGGCCAGTCAAAAGACCCCATAACTCTCTAGCGGTAGTATCTCAACGGGTGGCTGGTGCCCTGGCCATCGTTACCTACCATGTGTCTTAGCTGCCTCAGATATGAACTCCTGTATTCTGACGAAAGGTAGTATCTGCTGACGGCCTCTGGTTTAAGACTGAATCCTTTGGTCCACCCAGAGGTTTGTGTGTCCTTGTTCACCGTTTCTTCGAAGGTTTGATCCACTGGAATTTTTCCAATTGGATTTTTGGACCCAAGCTGAACTGAGAAACCACCTTGAATAAAATTTTCAAAAACATCTGGATGATCTATGTCTAGTCGTGACATCTATGCATAATAATGTGGGAGATAACATGTATAATTTAACTTGTCGTATGCAAAGCACCAGGGGATCATATCTCGAATTGATGCCAGGTGCAACAGACAATTTCCCTCCCTTGATGCTCGAACTAAACCTAGCAGGATTTACATCATGTCAATATACGACATCCAGAACTCTGAAAGAGTTCCATTTTCTTTTTGCAGGTAATCCAGGTAGACACTGAAGAGCTTCAATATATGAATGCATGACTTGTTACCTAGTACTTCTTGGAATGTCTCTTTAGAAACGTCCGCGCTTAGGCTTTCCATTGCTTCTATGTCTTCTGCTAAACTCTCCCTGTCTTCACTGTATTTATCTTTCAGTCATATAAGAAAGCCCTTCCATGCAAGCCTCATGAACTTTTCAAACAGCAATTTGTGAGTCCTGACTGCACGGTTATATTTCCTGCCTTCCAAAACACCAGCTACTGATTCATCAGCAATGACCCCTGCTTCGACAAACAGGTCTCTGTGTCCTGCATCTTGAAATCTTTTTCCCGTTATTGACAGGTGTCTACATATAGTGTGGAAGACGCCCAACCTAAGAATGATATCTTTGAACCTATCTTGGTGTTTCCGTGCGATTTCTGTTGCTTTAGCGTATAGGGACTGGTCAAACACACATACAATTGAGTTGATATTAAGGCAAGTCTTGATACCCATTGATTTGCTGAGTATTTCGTTGACTGTTGACAACTGTGTGGCAGGCGCATTGATGGTAGGAACATAGCCGACAGTATCCTGCACCACTACAATATCATTGCGGATCAAAATATTGAAGCCAGTCCAGCTACTAACCATTTGATTGTCCGGGTAACACAGTTTGGTAAGTAGCCACACATAGTTTTTATCCTTTGACTTTTCAAGGATCAGTCCATAATCTCGTTTTGAGGTTTGAATAAGAGGTGGTCCAACGTGTTCTCCGGCATTATAGATTGGTAGAAATTTTGAATGCTTGTCAATACTCAATTTATTCGTTCTTTGAAGACTGGTCATAGCTTTTATGGCCTGATGAGGAATGATAGCTATACTATTAAATCGATGAGATGTGCTCCCACCACGGACTGTTTCTTCTAGTCGATCAATATTGTCCCAGGCTAATGTTGTGAAGACATTTTTATATATGTCCTTTGGTAGTGCAACTTCCCCCTCAGATAATGCCAGCTTTTGCAAACACAGGGCTGTGTCAATATCCTCAACCTGTGTGTATGAGACGCTGTGACCAAGCCGATTAAGTGTCCATATCAATGCAACATTTCCTATAAGTGCCTTTACAGCAAACGGTAAAGTAATATGCTTTGCTGGTTTAGATTTTCTGCAATTAATCGCATACTGTAAACTAAATCTTATGCGAATGAGTCGGTAAGGCGTTGAACCTTTTCAGAAAGGGTTCCACATTTCATCGTGCCTGTAGCAGGGTGTTATAAAACTGTGCTACAGAATTAGGTATGTCTATCTGATCCATTTCTGAAGTAGTATTTGACCATGTTTGAATACCAATGTTCTTGATGTCATCTCTGATCCCCAATGCAACCTTTCCCACATTATCAGCAGCAGCAGCTGTCTTCAGATTTTGCTAGTTCAATCATAGATAAATTATCGGGATATATAAGAAGTTTTCCATTGGTATTTTGTAAGATGTGGACTGTTTCTCCAAACTCACTCTCAAAAATTTCAACGGATATGCTTCTTTTTTTAAGGTTTCACATCTACAACACGTAGAGCATTCATTTCTTGGACTAGTTTTTCGGTGAGGATACTCAATGACACCACATTGGGATTGGCAAACAAATGACTTCGGATATAAGAATAGAGCTTACTGTATGATTCTTTCTCTGCAGCTTCATACTGTCTATCTTCTTCTGTCGTACCGCTATCTTCAATGTTTGTTGCGGCAGAATCAGGGTTCTTTGTATACAGTCGGTAACAAGATCTATGGTACTCTCCCTCTGCTGCTACCAGTTTTCTGCTCCCAATTGCCAAGATTCTATGATCCATTTTTCACTGTACAGATGATCTAATTTTGTCGTCCGACCTTAACTCTGTACATCGTGTGAGCGTCTCTCGTGTTTTCTGGCCTGTCAAATACTTGGTGCTTTTTTTCACAGAATATGCATGTAGCTTCATACACCCAAGATGAAAGTGACAGTTGTCTACTTGATTTTCTCTCTAAAACAGGCTCCTGTGTCCCCTCCTCTCTGGCAATGATGGCACCTAGGATTTTCTTCATAGTAAAAATATTTCGGCATTTTCGATGGTATGTAACGGGTGGAATAACACCATCTGGTAAGTCTTTAGCGATGTCTAAAATTGCACTATGTCTTCTGATTTCCGGCGCTTTAGGAAGGGATTTCCAGGAATCAATGTTTTGTGGACACACCAAATTTGTCTCATTAGCATCAGAACAGTGAATAATGCACGATTCCATGCGTGGCTGCTTTGGCTTTGTTCCACTGCTTCCAGCAACAGGCTCTATTCTATTTCCATCAATCACTCAGCCTAATTGAAACCTAGAAGGACAACACAAGTTTAGAGACATATGTTTATGGAAGTGAATATCTATTCTTTATTCTAAATATATCCTATGCAGTCAAACTTATCTAACTTGAATAGCCTTAACACATGTAAACTCAATAAGTTGTAGTGATATCCAATAATAATAACGATACGGTACATAACTTTAGCTATGTATTGGGGTCCATCAGCATCTATATGATTTAAGAGTAAGTGACTTAAACTAACTGACTTCAATGGAAACTCTGAAAAGAGTAAAGATTGCACATTATGATTGAGAATCATACCTATATCATCTACTTCTTGGCATTCCGGAAAAAAATAAAATTCTGAAAAGGAACATCTTTAAAAATGTCCTCAACTGCTACAAATCTGAAGTAAAACTCAATTTAAATACAGTAGTCTTATCTTCTAACATTCACACACCAATTATTAACAGAAAACCCCCACTTTACAACAGATTACAAACGTTATAAAAATAAAATAAAAAGATAAATAAAAAAAAAATATATAATAGCGAAAATTTTGATTGGCCTAAAAATATATTGATATACTCCGTTGAAGAGGTTATCACATTTAAATGTACTTATAGGGACCCAATAAACAAATTGGTACTAAAAAAGTTTTGCCATCAGAGGTGGTACCAGTATCTTGTCTGGCTCATGGACTAAAAGCCCTGGCCCAGAATTGCTTAGTTTACTAATAGAAACAGTTTCTGCCTGTTCATGTATGTCTATCGTTTCTCCGCTTCTGACATCACCCTCCTGCCTACGACCGCTACCACTCATCTTCCTTGTTTGTGCGTTGGGGTTACCGGATCTAGTAACACCATTTGCTTGTCAGACATGCCTGATAGTGTAGAAAGGCCTCTAGAGAACTCTTTAGTCTACCTGACAAATTAATATGCCATATCAACCCATCTGCATCGGCCAGGGTTGGAAGCTTGGAGCTCAAGCCATCGGGCACCGACTGGCAATTTTAATCATCTAATTTTCCATCAATTTAACAATTTTTTTGTGAAATGTGCCTTTCATTGGCCTTGACCAGCAATCAGGATCGCTGGTCTGGGCATACCTACATGCACGTAGTCCCACTCAATTCAAGAGATGTGTGTCATTTAGATTTGATCTGGAAAACAAGAAATTTTCCTCCATAGGAAATCACTATTATCCAAGCAACCAACCTATTCCAAATCTTAGCCCAATCACCCGACAGCTATTCTCTAAATTCCAGCCACGTCACTTCAATAAATAACTATGCTCAACTCCAAATAACTAGACTACCTCTATTCAATTACATATTGACTATCAGATCTTTGAGCATAATCTTTCAACCGTCATTAGACAATCAGATTGTGAAATCTCCCAAACTTTTAATATTTATGTACTATCTATTTCAAGACCCATAACACCCTCCTTTTTTAATATAACTAACAAACTAGGCTTCTGATGAATGTGAAACCGAAACCGTCAGTTTGGAACATCGACCGAGCAAAAATAAATAAATTAAAAAAAAAAAGATGGATTAAAACATCCACTGTGCATTATTGTCTTCCTTTTTATAAAGAAATATCATCTCAATTCAATAGGCATGGTGAGAACGGAAATAAGACCTGGCAAATTGCGCAGATTGACGTGTGTAGACCATAACATGGTGCTAAAGAAAGTTAAATGGGTGGGGCCCAATGAAGTTTTCACCTCTCACGCTCCCCTTTTCTGTAAGGTTATCATTATATCAGTAAAAAGATTCTATATCATATATACAGACATACACACAAACACACACACACACACACACACACACAGACACACACACATATATATATATATATATATATATATATATATATATATATATATATATATATATATATATATATATATATATATATATATATATATATATATATATATATATATAACCTTGAAGGAAATAAGGTGTTTTTATTCTTCAATACAGGTATGCAGTCATTAGTGGGTTGAAGTTATGAAATAATTGATGAGGGTGCGCACATAATATGATCATTATGAATATTTAATGTGATAAAATATTGGATGAAGGTGAAAGAGAGTAATACATTATCAACAATAAATGTATTGTAAATAGTAATATGTTACAAGACCGAAGTAGAATATATATATATATATATATATATATATATATATATATATATATATAATATATATATATATATATATATATATATATATATATATATATATATATATATATATATATATATATATATATATATATATATATATATATATATATATATATATATATATATATATATATATATATATATATATATATATATATATATACAGTGGAACCTCTACACACGAACGTATCTACATCCGAATTTTCCAACATCCGAAGTAAAATTCGAGCAAATTTTTTACTCTACACCCGAATTTCATTTCGACACACGAAGTAAGCAATTTTCGTCGTACCGGTTGTATGGTTGTATCCGAATTTTCTGACACGCGAAGTACAATTCGAACATGTTCCGACTCTACACCCGAATGTTTTTTTCGACACCCGAAGTAAACAATACTCGTACGCGTAGTCGGTGCTCATAGCGCCTGAAGTGTTTTTTATTTCCGCCGATAGAAGGCAGCACATCGACCTCGGAGGGTCGCTCAATTAGCGGGTCTTGGGTCAGTCCTCTGTTCTCGTCGGCTTCTTGCGGTTGTGCTCTGTGCGTTCTACTATTTTAATCGTGATTTTTTACGTGCATCCTTTAACGGTAATTTACGTAAATCATGGGTCCAAAAAGGCTTAGTTTTGCCAGAAATGCTTTCTTTAGAAATTAAGCAGGAAATTATTGAAAAACATGAGCGTGGCATCCGCGTGAGTGAACTTGCTAAACAGTATTGCCGTAATATGTCGACGATCTCGACAATCCTTAAACAGAAGGAAGCTATTAAAGCAGTGAAAGCTTCTAAGGGGATCACTATAATTTCCAAACGCCGTACCCCTATCATAGAAGAGATGGAACGACTTCTACTAGTGTGGATCAAGGATAGAGAGATCGTTGGCGACACCATCACCGAGACCGTTATCTGCGAGAAGGCGCACGCCATCTTTACGGACTTGAAGGAGGAGAGCTCTGGGGGTGATGCTGGGGAGAGTTCAACCGAGCCTTCCTCAGATGATTTCAAGGCATCTCGTGGCTGGTTCGAGAAATTTAAGAAACGGTCCGGGATTCATTCAGTTGTTCGCCACAGAGAGGCTGCTAGTGCAGACACAAAGGCTGCAGCTGACTTTGTCAAGAACTTCGAAAAGATCGTGCAGGAAGAAGGCTACGTAGAGCAGCAGGTGTTTAATTGTGATGAAACTGGGCTGTTTTGGAAGAAGATGCCGAGTCGAACTTACATCACTGCTGAAGAGAAGAAATTGCCTGGGCATAAGCCAATGAAGGATCGGTTGACTCTTGCCCTATGTGCCAACGCTAGCGGGGACTTTAAAGTCAAGCCCTTACTGGTTTACCATTCAGAGAACCCTAGGGCCTTTAAAGCACACAACGTCGATAAGGATCAGCTTCATGTTTTCTGGCGATCCAATTCGAAGGCCTGGGTCACTAGGCAATTCTTTGTGCAATGGGTAAACCAAGTTTCTGGCCCTTCTGTGAAGAAGTATCTTCATGAACAGAAATTGCCTTTAAAGTGCCTGCTATGCCTTGACAATCCACCCGCTCACACCCCCCCCCCCCCCGGACTTGAAGGTGATATCTTCGATGAATTCAAGTTCATAAATGTGCTGTATCTTCCACCGAATACTACCTCTATCCTCCAGCCCATGGACCAGCAAGTCATCTCTAATTTTAAGAAGCTGTACACCAAGCACTTATTTAAGCAGTGCTTTAATGTCACGCAGAGCACCAACTTAACTTTGCGTGAATTTTGGAGGGGCCACTTCAACATCGTGCACTGCTTGAAGATCATAGATCAGGCTTGGGTGGGATTAACTCGACGGACTCTGAATTCCACTTGGAAGAAGCTTTGGCCTGATGCTGTTGCTCCCCGAGATTTCAAGGGTTTTGACCCAGAACCTGATCCCGTGGTCGGTGCAGCAGAAGCCGTAGAGGAAATCGTCTCCCTTGGCAAGTCCATGGGTCTGGAGGTCAACGCAGATGACGTTACGGAACTCGTCGCCGAACATCACGACGAACTGACGACGGATGAGCTCAAGGAACTCCATGCTATGTCGGAGCACATGAGTGATGACGAGGAAGGGAGCGAGGAGGTAGAACATGTGTTAGGTTTGGCGCAAATAAAAGAGGTGTTAGGAAAATATCAAGACGTGGTCGACTTCATCGACAAATACTATCCAAAGAAATTGCAGGTTTGTCGTGTAGTTTCTCAATTCGATGATGTTTGCCTAACTCACTTTCGAAACATTCTGAAAAGCCGTACAGAGCAATTATCTATCGATGTTTTCTTTAATAAAACTGCGAAGCGAACTCGCGATGAAGAGGATGTAAGTGAATCGAAGAAAACGGCAAAGAGTGAAGCGGAAGAAAGTGAAACACAGAAAACGGAAAAGAGTGAAGCAAAAGAAATTCAGTCAATTTTAAATGTAGAGAGTGATAGTGATCAAAATTACGTAATCATCAAAAAGAAAAAAAGAAAATTTAAAAAAAAAAATATAAAATAAAAAAAAAAAAAATAAGCTAAGTTATGTTAAATTTCACTTAGTGTAAGTTAGAATAAGTTACGGTAGTGTACGTTTATCGTAGTTAACCTCTCTACCTCCTCGCCCCTCGTCCGTCTCCTCTCTGCGTAGCAAGACTAACAACACCTGCGCTGGAGTTTCTAAGGTAAAATGACGCTAAAAACCCGTTTCTTGTTTATCATTTTTTGCTAATTCTTCTTATTTACATGTCTATTCTTCTTATTTACATGTCTATTATCTAATTTAGTGTTCATTATTCTCATGGGAAAATTATGTGTAGTAGTTTATTAAGAAGTTATCATAGGTTTTTGGGCTCAACCACGGATTAATCCTATTTCAATGTATTCTTATGGGAAAATTCGTTTCTACATCCGAACAATTTCTACATCTGAAGTTGGTTCTGGAACGGATTAAATTCGTATGTAGAGGTTCCATCAGTGATACCTCTACAAACGATCTTAATTAGTTCCAGAAACTGCTTCGTATGTTAAGACGATCGTATGTTGGAGCAAATATTCCCATAAGAATACACGGTAATCTGTTTAATTCGTTCCTCAGCCTAAAAAGCCATAATTACTCCTTAATAAATGGCTACATAATATTAAACATAACATTAATACAATACAGTATAATAATTATCTAAAAAAAAAGAATAGTAAAAAAATAATAAATAAAAATGGTATTTTTATGCAACACTTTACCTTAGCGACAGGCCAGCACAGGTGTAGGGACTGCTACACAGGAGGAGATGGAAGATCAGCGAGGAGGTAGGGACGGCGACTTTGTACGATAACGTGTACGATAACTTACACTAACTTACACTGCGTGATCTTTAACGTTACTTAGCTTCTTTTTTTTTATTTTTATAATTTTATATTTGTTTTTACATTTTTTTTCTTTTCTTATTTTTAATTTTCATCACTTTCACTCGATTAGGTCTTCCTTTTTTTTGCTTCACTTTTTTTTTAATCTTGATCACTAGACCGTTTTAGAGATTTTTTAAAGAAACTATCAATTGAAAGTTGCTCGGTACGGCTTTTGAAGATTTTTCTGAAATGAGTTAAGCAAACATCATCGAACTGCGCAACAACACGGCAAACCTGAAGTTTTTATGTGTGATGCTTGTTGATGATATCAACCACTTGTTGATGATATGCCAACATCTGTTTTATTTCCGCCGTACCTAAGATTTGGCCTACC
>NC_090736.1:98924787-98937287 GCF_036898095.1 Palaemon carinicauda
ATTTCCTTGTTTCCTTTCCTCTCTGGGCTGTTTTTCCTATTGAAGCCAATGAAAGATATGTTGATGAAATAAAATAAAAAAGAACGTTAGCAATTTAATGTCTATTCAGTTATTGGATGGTTAATCCCCAAGAAAATAAGGCAGGGTAGGCAGATGATGATCTCTCTCTCTCTCTCTCTCTCTCTCTCTCTCTCTCTCTCTCTCTCTCTCTCTCTCTCTCTCTCTCTCTCTCTCTCAGCATACTTTAGCCAGAACATGATGTGGGATCAAATGACTTTATTAGGTTATTTAAAAAAGTAAGTCTGTAAGGTCTGCCACATACCTTTGAGAGATGTAGAATAATACAGAATAAACTGATCACCCATGCTATACAAGTTCACATTCATCTGTTCAGGCATCCGGGTTTGTATTGTTTGTTCAAGTAAATCTGCACATGTATACTCTAAAGTAATAACTCGCATGAAAACTCAGAATGCAATTTAGAGAAAATTTGAGCAAACAAGTTATTTAAGGAAATTCTTGTATGCCCTGAGAATTAAGAAATCGGAATACTAACCATAGTATCCTGTTACTGTTACACTTAGTCAAATGAATAGAGTCGTTTTCTTTTGCGGTGCTGTTAGGGAATTAAAGCTTTAAGTTTTAAATTTTTCTTTATTATTTGTCACTACCAACCGGCCACCCCCTGCACACACACACACACACACACACACACACACACACACACATACATATATATATATATATATATATATATATATATATATATATATATATATATATATATATATATATATATATATATATCCTTACAAAGGTGATATACTGTAAAGTAAATCATTTACATATGTATTAAATGTGTGTTTCTAAAGGGTGAATAACCGGTTCATAAAGTGAGTTCTTCTCGTGTACGTATAAGTTTGGTATGTAAATTATGTAAGACTTTCGTTCTTAATTTCATTGTAGATTTCATTCAAGTTATTATATATAAGTTTACATTATTTTTTTGAAAATTAACTTTTTATTTCACGTATTTTGTTACGAAGTCTTACGCAACCTTGATTAAGTATGCAG
The DNA here is from genome assembly GCF_036898095.1 of Palaemon carinicauda. Classification (NCBI taxonomy): domain Eukaryota; kingdom Metazoa; phylum Arthropoda; class Malacostraca; order Decapoda; family Palaemonidae; genus Palaemon; species Palaemon carinicauda. Next base: position 98,925,862 of record NC_090736.1, read on the forward strand.
TAAGAACCCTACGAGGTATGAACGAGAGTTATGTAATTTATTTTCTTTTCGTAAGGTTCTGAGTAATTTTTGTGAGAGAATACACAATTCTTATATTTACCATGTGTTTTGGAAGGTTCTCAAAAACCCCAGCATTATATATATATATATATATATATATATATATATATATATATATATATATATATATATATATATATATATATATATATATATATATATATATATATATATATATATATATATTATGCTTGAGAATGGGGATGGGTGGAACTACTAAGAAAGGATTACTGGCAATCGAGGTTCGATTCTCCTGTTTGATACGTGATAGTTGGTAACTCGGGAATCGCTGAGTCAACCCCCAAGCTTCTAGACTCCTGACCTAGAAAGATCTAGAATATCTAAGTCAATATATATGGGCCCCTAGGGTTGCGAAGGGCAGAAGAGAAACGGCATGTCCTGTGAAACGGTCAAAGTTTATACTCTCTCTCTCAAGTGCCTCGAGTGTGTCCTCTCTAAAGTGTATTAGTTTAAATACAACATATATCTTGTGTAGTGTGTTGAAACATTACACAATTTATTGTGTCATTTTACGTGCTTATGTAATATAATTTTTTTTTTTACTGGCCCTGTTCAAGTAAGATACGTGAAGTGTATTTATTTTGGCTTTACTTCGTTTGAGCTAAAACTTGTTAGTTTATGAAATATTTTATGTAATTTCTTTATGATTTTAATCCTTAGATTGTTATAGGTTATCAATTTTCATTAGTTATCAAGACTAAATATTGATGTAAAATTTCATTTCAAGTGCCATTAGTGATTATATGATTTTCAGAGTGTAAAGTTTTTCTTAGTCTTAATCTAAGTTTTAATCCGACTTAATAATTTGAGTGATTCATTTTTTTATGTAAATTCTTTCAAAGTGTTGTATTTTTTCATAGGATATATATATATTTTTGGAAGAGTGTATCATTTTGATAACCAGTGCTTATTTCAGAACTCTCTCGTATCTCTGTTAAAAAATCGAAGTAAGATGTTGTTTTGAATAGTTCTTGATAATAATTACAAAGTGTTGTTTTGAGTGTACTTAAGAGACTTTTGGATAGTCAGTGTCTTTATATATTGCTCTCTGGGAGTTATATATTTTTTCAGAGTTTGGGTATTAATCATATATAACAGATTTTTGTAAAGAGCAAAAAGGTGGGTTTGTAACTTGCTGCCAGCCATAATATATATGATATATATATTTTGGTACCAAGACCCGGGATCGAACCGGGGACCTTTGTATATATATATATATATATATATATATATATATATATATATATATATATATATATATATATATATATATATATATATATATATATATATAGATATATATATATATATATATATATATATATATATATATATATATATATATATATATATATATATATATATATATATATATATATATATATATATATATATATATATATATATATATATATATATATATATATATATATATATATATATATTCCCTTCTAGTAGAGCAACACAGTCAATAAATTCCGGGAATTATGCATTATGTAATTGGATTATTCACAATTGATTTGTAATAGTCATTATTCATGTCCAAATAATTGATTAATGTATATATTGGGATCATGAAAGCTGATTGTGTTTATTGTTAGGTATTATTTAACGTTGTGTTTAGTATCATTTCTAAAGGATATCGTCATCAGGAATGTAGGTCACTCGCCTTTGTTAAGATGTTGCACTTTAAAATTACTGAACTTCAAACACACTTTGAGTGGTATTGTTCTCTTTTCCATAATTAACTTTGAAAGGTTAGTCTCCTCTCTCTCTCTCTCTCTCTCTCTCTCTCTCTCTCTCTCTCTCTCTCTCTCTCTCTCTCTCTCTCTCTCTCATTGTAATATGATGAGCGCTTTAATTAAACTTTCCAGTTTTCTATGATCGTTAACCTAATTCAAAAACTAAAATGAAAATAATTATAAAACAAATTTCATCTTTTTTAAAGTCCTGGTTCCCGAGTACATGGTTTAGCCCTGTTAGATTTTTATAAAAAATCTTAATTATCGATGTGTAATTAAAGGAAAAAGTAAGCAAAAAAGTTTAAGGAAAATTTTGTGAAAAAATATAAAAGTTGATCAAGAATGTAAGTAGAATATAAGCGAGTTTGTTGTTCTGGTTGCACTTCAATTTTGATGTACTTCTTTTCATGTTATCACTGATGCCATTGTTAGTATAATCTCGTTACCTTTGAATGTCGTAGATTCAACCTACACCTTTTTTATTCTGTTGACGGTTAGTAACTGCACTGAATATATATGTATATTTTGAATCTTGTATATAATAGTTATTGCCGTAGTAGGGTGTTGTTAATAATTTCGAAAGCTATATCTATTCATGCCAGCTCTACTGTTTTGGCGAACGTTGCTTTTCTCCCCTAAATTCTGCGATTCAATACACGTAGCTCTACAAATTCTCGATGAACGTAGCTCAAATCAAGTAATATTATGGTGGTTAACAGCAATCTAAGACTAATATGATAACATTATCAAGAGCCATTAATGTACGTTATTGGTTCGTAAATGATTAAGGAAATAATGATGATCAAATATAAAATGTTTCATTTATCTAAAGGTAAATTCGTGAAATCTTATAGTAATAATGATCATTACATGTAAAGCACAATTTGCTAATTTCTTCTTTATAGCAGAGTAAACCATAGCAATATTCACGTAACAATTTATAACTGTACAGTATACCTATGAAGAAATGTATATATATATATATATATATATATATATATATATATATATATATATATATATATATATATATATATATATATATATATATATATATATATATATATATATGTTTATATATATATAAATATATATATATATATATATATATATATATATATATATATATATAATATATATATATATATATATATATATATATATATATATGTACATATATATATATATATATATATATATATATATATATATATATATATATATATATATATATATATATATATATATATATATATATATATATATATATATATATACTGTATATATATATATATACATATATATAAATATATATATATATATATATATATATATATATATATATATATATATATATATATATGTGTGTGTGTGTGTGTGTATATATAGACATATATATATATATATATATATATATATATATATATATATATATATATATATATATATATATATATATATATATGTGTGTGTGTGTGTGTGTGTGTGTGTGTATATAGACACACACACACACACATATATATATATATATATATATATATATATATATATATATATATATATATATATATATATACATATATTTATATATATGTATATTTATATAAATATATATATATATATATATATATATATATATATATATATATATATATATATATATATATACATATATAATTAAGTATATGTATATATATATATATATATATATATATATATATATATATATATATATATATATATATATATACATACATATATATATATATATATATATATATATATATATATATATATATATATATATATATATATATATATATATATATGTATGTATATATATATATATATATATATATATATATATATATATATATATATATATATATATATATATATATATATATATATATATATATATATATATATATATATATATATATATATTAGGATGGTCCATAAAAATGAATTCCTGAATTCCTTTGCTCCCTGGCTTGATTTTGGTTCCATTTCGGTAGAAAACGCTGTGTACAAAGTTTGGAGCCAATCAAATAATATTTTGGGGTGGCTCAACAAGTTTTGAGATTTCCCCCTCGGAGCAGATGACTAAATGTTGCATCATCTTGTATCATCCACTCAGTTCCACGCTGATTACATTTTATTGCGTCATATATGAGCTAATCTCATCTCTGAAAGGTGGCAAAGACAGTGTACCAATATATTTGTATCTTTATTTTTTCAGATGGCAAAAAAACGTGGTTTTTTATCTCACTGAAGAAACTTCTACCCCTATTCTGGGGGCCCAAGCTCCCCAGCAAGAAGCAAGTGTTAAGTGTATTTTTACATCAGGATATGACATTAAACAAAGCCGTTAGTGAAAATGCATCTATTGTAATAATTGAAGTAGAACTTACTGGTAAAAGGCCATGCTTCCTTTTCAAAGAAATGACAAAATTCGAGAAAAAGTAAAGAAATTGTTCAATCAGTGGAAACTTTTTAAGAAAAACAAAGGGAGAAGAGGGATACAAGAGGCAAATGAAAAAAAATTCTAGGTAGCAATGAAATCCTATTTAATGTGGCCCATGCCAATGCAATGTCTTTAACTCATATTCAAGAAGACAAAGAACTTTTAATAGTGCAACGAGAACCAGGGTGCTGCGGCTCATTGGGCGTGATGGACAAGAAACTGGCCAACATGGAAGCAAGAACGCAACAGCGAAAAGAATAACTGAAAGGCGCAGACAAAAACATGTTGCCGAAGCCGAGGCAACTACAAGCCAAGTTAAGCTAGAAGGATCTTCTTCCTCAGCAGAGTCAGGTGAAGACTCGTCGACATCTGCGGATCCAGATAACGGACAGAATCAAGCAACTCCACAAAGGAAGCGGTTTCGACCTAACAATGTCTGGACCCCAGAGCTTACAAGAGCCCTAGATCGGACAGGGACAACAGATCCAGATCGAAATGCTCTGTTTGTGGTAGCAGAAAAAGTCAAAAGTCTAGGACATGATCCTTGGGAGCTCAATATCAGCCGCTCCAGCGTCAAGCGCCATAGAGTAAAGCACCGTCAGCAACAATGGATGGTCCTGCAAAACGCATTTAAAGCTGAAGGCAAAACATGCATTGTACGTTGGGATAGCAAGTTATTGCCATCTCTCCTCTGTTCAACAACATCCGTTGACCGCCTTCCAGTTTTGATAACGGCTGTCTCCACTGGAGAAACACAACTTCTTGGTGTACCAAAACTGACATCAGGAACGGCGAGAATCAAGCTGCAGCAGTTTATGAACTGTTACAGGAATGGAGTTTGGATGAAAAGGTTGCACGCTTCTGCTTTGATACAACTGCATCAAAAACGGGACGTCGATCAGGAGCGTGCATTTTTCTAGAACAGAGACTCCGCCGCACAGTCCTGTTTGGCATGACACTATCACATTTACAAAATAATTCTTGGTGCAGTATTCTCTATATGCTCTGGAGCTTCCTCGGGTCCCAATGTCCAACTGTTTCGTCGGTTCCAAAAGAATTGGGGCTCCCTTGACAAGTCCCACTATCAGACTGGAAAAGACTTGGAGGTACTGAAGCCTGACAGGGATCGCATCATGAAGTTTACGGAATCCAAGTTGGCACAGGGCAATCACCGAGATGATTACCTGGAATTCTTGGAGGGAATGTTCCTAGTCTCAATTTCAAGAAACCCGGAGCTTTCCATAATGCCAGATGGATGGCAAAAGTCTTGTACTGTCTGAAGATTTGGATGTTCCAAGGACAACTCAAAGATCTTACACAAAAGCAAGAGTCCTGTGTTTGTGATGTGAGCATTTTCTCCATCCTGATTCATGTGGAAGCCGAGTTTTCTGCCCCTGATGCTGCAGTGGCTCCTCGAACAGATTTGGAGAAGATGAAGAAACTACACTCTTACCACAATGACCGTGTTGGAAGAGCAGCCAGAGAAAAACTGCAACGGTATCTGTGGTATGTGTCAGAGGAGTTTATGGTACTGTCACTGTTCGATGAAGCTGTGTTTGCATCGACAAAGTGGGCCATAGTGTCGACCATGATTCCGGCAGAATCAGGTGAAAGCGATGAGGATGATGACGAAGACGAAGATCCCCGAAAGCGGGTCGAATTGAAAAGTTCCATGATTCTACAACTTGAATCTTTTGCAACTCGCAAGTCAATCCGTTTTCTGAAACACCTCAACATAAACAGTTATTTTCTTAATGCAGACCCAGAAGACTGGGAAGAAAATACATCATTCAAAGAAGGTCTGAAACAAGTAAAAAATCTTCCAGTGATCAACGATGGGGCTTAACTAGGGATCAAACTCATTGAGGTGTTCAACGGTCGACACACCACAAAAGAAGAGCAACTCCATTTCCTTCTGGGTGTTATGTCGCAGCACCGTAAGATGTTTCCCACATCGTCAAAGTCCTTACTAGCATCTGGACCACACTGAGTGCTTGGCAAGCCTGATACCCCCGTCTATGAGCGGATAATACCCATTGGTCTGACGAACCCTGGGGGGGATCCAGGCTCCTGTTAGATAGGGACCTTGAGCCACTTCTGATTATTATTTGATTGGCTTCAAACTTTTCACACATTATTTTCTACCTAAATGGAACCAGAATCAGGCCAGGGAGCAAAGAAACTCCTACATTTATTTTTCCCTCGTATGGCAGTGGACCACCCTAATATATATATATATATATATATATATATATATATATATATATATATATATATATATATATATATATATATATATATATATATATATATATATATATATATATATATATATATATATATATATATATATATATATATATATATATATATATATATATATATATATATATATATATATATATATATATATATATATATATATATATATATGTTTGTGTCTGTCTCTAACCCAATCTTGGGTCACTTATATATGAAAGTTTTGGCTAATCCAAAAAGCTTTCAGGATCAGGTTCCGGTAGTGTGGAGTTTGTGTTTGGTGTCTAAGTTTCCAACTGTTTAAAATACTAAGAGGCGAAATCAAGGGTTTTAGGGAGCATCATAAAACGTTAAAGAACATTTCCTAAGCCCTAGTTCATATCTCGCATGAAGCCTACAACACCTTGAAATATACAAAGTAAGACTTCATAGCAAACATACATGAAAATAAAAGTTAAATCTTCACAAAAGAAATGTTAATTACATATTTTAACTTCAATAAAGAATGTAATGAGATTCACGACAAAAGTTTTACATAATTTACATAAAATACTTATATCTATATGAGCGGGGGTCATTTTACAGGCTGGGTATCATTTCTTCAATGCACACATGAAAATAATTTCTGTAGTATAAATAACATTATCAATAATAAACGATATTTACTCTACAGTACACTAGACCAGCTTCGTAAGATAGCTCCCCCCAGAAAAGATTATCTATACCACGTCTGAATCCATTGATTCAGTCTGAGATAAATAATCTGCAACCACGATGTCTTTACACGTTACTTATCCTTGCCTGACATATTCTTTACATAAATACATTACGGTTGCAAACATAATGACTACCTAGTTAACCTTTGATTATTATTTTTCATCTTATTGACAATAGTTGAATATTGTGATCGGAATATACTATAAAACCATCATTTTGTGGTCAATTTACATAAATTAAAAACCTCTTCATTGCTGTAATCAGCCCCAGCAGCTCTATTTAACTATCAGGTCGACTCGTTGCTTCTTCTTCAGCTTCGATGACATCAGGCACACAGGATTAAGAATTCCTTCCTTATCTTCTTGCAATAAGACAGCTGCAATCCCGTTATCCCGACGCATACACTTGGATAAGGAATATTTTGATGAAATCCAAAGCTTAAAGTCTTGCTTTTGAAGTTGATATGGTCAATCTCTGATTTTTTTCCCTCTGACATCTCGATAACGTAGGTCCATCCACTGCTTTCCTCCACATTCCGGAATGGTTCTTGGAACTTGTTGGCGAGAGGGAATCTTTCTGATGTGTAGACCAATACCTTCCGTCCTACCGTAACCTGTCTCTTCATTCGTTCATTCCAAACCTTTTCTTCGCTCATCCTTGCATCGTTTTCACGTCTTCTAGGGACAATTTCCTTGACTCTCCCTTCCCTTTCCTAAAATCCTTGACATTTCCTTTGTCCATTTCCTATCGATACATCCTTTCCCCTGCCAACATTTTCTCTGGTCCTGTGCTAAAGGGTCCTGCAACCGGTCTGTTTGTACCCTTCCTACCAAACCTTTCCTTTGTCCGTCCTAGACTCGTCGTCCTCATGCCTTCCTGAGAAAATTTTCTTATCTCGCTGATCGCTTTCCCAAAATTCTTGATATATTCTCCTTTTGTTTTCTCTCAATCCTTCCATTTTTCTAGTATCATTTTCGTCGGTCCTTTCATGAAGGGTTCTCGTACGTCCATCGGGTATAACTGAGCTTCATTGATGCACTCGTTGGGCTTTTCATCCATTTGACATGCACGGCAAGACTGACTCACATCCTTTAGCTTGCCAGGCCAGAAAAAGTGTTTCATTATCTTTTCTGTTGTCTTCCTGATCCCCATATGTACCGTCTCATGTGTAACGGAGATCACTTGTCTACTAAACGGTGGGAGAGTTAATATCTGTCAATATATCCCCCCTTCGGCCTTTTCGGGTTTGGCGGCTATGCCTCCTCATAAGCAAAACATCCTTAAGATAATAACAGGTCGGAGACTGCTGCACCTCCGTCATGTCCACCACACGGAAAAATAACTTGGTTAAAGTTGTATCCTTTCGTTGCAATCAGCCTTTTCCTACTCACTTGTCTTACTTTTAAGGTTGAATATTCTCTTTCTTCCTAGGCCATTACTTCTTTGTGTACTTGTATGCTCGGTCGTCGCTCTTTTTCACACGGCTTACTCTTGAGTTCTCTTCTTGCTTACCATCAAGGGAATACTTTACTTTGGAAAATAAATCCTCTGAATTCATTTCTTCCAGGCCTATTGTTTCTTTGTGCTCTTGTCCAATCGTCCTTTGTTCCTCTTCGCTTAGGCTTACTCAGGACTTCTCCTCTTGTGCACTATCAAGGGAATTCTCTTCTTTGGAAAACAAATCTTATAAGTTCATTGCTCCTTTGACTTTTTCTTCTTCGGCAGCCACTACCTTCTTCATACTCATAGTCGTAAAACCACTAGGAACCAGAGATGGGTAGTCCTCGCGTTCAGTCGTAGGACTATACCTTAAAGGTTCCTATGTTACAATGGAACAAGGTACGAACGGCAGTCCACCAACCTCATTACCCAGCAGGACGTCTATTCCTTCGACAGCCAATGAATCCTTAACCGCAAAGTCAAAATTAACTGTCACCAACTCGCATGACAGTTTTAAGCAGCAAGTAGGGGTGACCTAATCACCTATTCCCTTCAAAATAATTAAAATCCCCTGTGAGTAACTGTTCCACCAACGGGTGTGCTCCCTGCACCAATACACTGTGGTTACAACGTATGTCGCGCAATATCCTGACCGGGGTTCACTCACTCCCGTCTATTGCTGCTAACATACATTCATAAATATGTGGTCTAAGGGACTCCATGCTGTTTGGGTTCCCCCTGTTCGTTGTGTAAATGGTGGCTGTTTCATTTTCCTCTGTGTCCTTTCCCAATTGTTTTTTAGTCTTCTCATTCTGTGAAGTTTCATTATTTCGGCAAATAATTGACACTTGTTAGGAACGACGGTTGAAACTTCGTGCCTGAGGAGGGTTTACGACTGAAGATATTTTAATCTTCACTCAGCGAAGCGGCTTTATCGAGTTTCTTCACCTGTCTCTCTCTCAAGTGCGTTTGAATGTGTTCAGGAATTCCTCGTAGATATTGCTCTAGAATTATCAATTCTTCTAGATCAGCCTTTTCCTTTATGCACGCAGCCTCTGTCCATTTCTCATAATAGTCGTACCTTACAAGCATAGTCCATGAAAGTAATTTTCTTGTCCTTTCTCAAAGTGTATCAGGGGTCATCTGATACACTTGTAGCACGATCTTCTTCACTTCTTAATACTCTATCCTCTGTACCTGAGATAAGGATAAGTAAGCAATGCGGCCCTTCCGAAAGAGCTCACTCTACAAAAACAAGGACCATTTATCTTTTGGTCGTTTCATCGTTGTTGCGACCGTTTAAAAATGTTCAAAGAACTCATCTGGGAACTCTTTTGTGAACCTTGGAGTTAACCTCTGGGCTTCTGAAACATTAAACACTGGTGCGTGCCAGACAGGAATCGTCTCTGTATCTGTTTGCGCTTTCTGTTGAGCACGGCCATGCATTAATTCTGACTCCCGCGGATATCTCGCTTTTTCCATTTCTTTTTCTTTTGCACGTTTTATTTCTTCTCTCTCTTCTTCTTCTCGCCTTGCTTCCATTTCCTTCGCATGTCGTCTTTTTTCTCTCTCTTCTTCTTCCCTTACTTCCATAAATCTTGCATGTCTTGCAATCTCTCGAGCTTCTTCTTGCTCTTTTTCTTCTCATTCTGCCATCATCTTCAACTTAATCAAACTCTCTTTGCTACAATACGTCAAATCTCAGCTTCTACATCCTTCTCTGCTTTCATGCCTTCAGTTTGAGGGTCTATCAGTCCTTGCTTCGTTAAAAATTCTTCTTCAGCTTCGTCCAACAGTTCACAAGCTGCCACAATATTCTCTTCTGAAAACTTTCACGAGTCTATCAACGTTTTTAAGGCTAAACACTTGATTTGGGCCTCACTCATGCCTCTCGTAGCATAGCCTCCACATGCCATCAAGATCGAGAGCCACTGAACTTGATTATATTAACTTCTTACAATTCCTGAACACTTGGGTTACTTCAAAACTCTTGGATATCAAACTGTGTCATCTTGTAATTTAACACTAATTAATACCCCTCCAAAAATAAACTGACAACACTCAAAACCCTATCAACACTATACTAATCAAAAACCTATAATCAAAACACGGCCCTGATATCACCAAAATTTAAAACAGACTCGCTCGATTCCCAAGGTTCTGAGCAGGGAAATATATTATGATGTATTGATCCCGGGTCTGAGCACCCAAAATGTATTATACGATTATGACTCCCGAAGTCTGGGTATTAACAAAATATGCTATACTATGGATCGTAACTGGGAACCAAACGTATGATATGATATATACCCATTATTTATTATGTAGAATCGCTTTTTCTTTAGGATCACTCTTCTTGTATTAGTGTTCCTTCTAAAATTCATCTGCCCTTCGTCTTTTCCTTGCCATTCTGTTTACATTAGTGTTCCTTATTAAATTCATCTGCTTTTCGTCTCCTGCTTCACGTTTATCTGTCGTTTTATTTGCATTAGTATTCCATTATAAATTCATTTGCTTTTCGTCCTCTTCTTCACGTCTAGCTGACATTTTGCTTGCATTGATGTTCCTCCTTAAATCCCCCTGCTCTTCATCTTCGATTTTACGTCTACCTGCCATTCTTCTTGTGATAATGTTCCTTCACGAATTCATCTGCTTTTCGTCCTGTTTCACGTCTAGGTGACATTTTGCTTACATTGGTGTTCCTTCTTAAATTCATCTGC
>NC_090736.1:98944787-98949787 GCF_036898095.1 Palaemon carinicauda
AAGGTATGCAATCCCTTTCCCTCTGTTTAAGCCTTGGGCTTATCCCTAAGTGGTTTTTTTCCGAATTTATTTTCGATAAAACTATACTAGGGTGTTACTGTACCTTCCTGTTCTTGTAGTTATGGTTCAAGAGGGACAGAACAACAGAGTTTTTAGTCTGAGTCTGTGTTTTCTGGCTTGGGGCTGAGTCCCCATCGCTGACCTAACACATACAAAGGGAGCTTAGCTCCCTTAGGTCAGTACCGAAGGTTTCTGTAGTTATGATTCCTTCTTTTGTGATCTACCAGACTAGTCCTATTGCTGTTCTCGGGGGAGGATAAGTTCTTTCCTTGGGAGTAGCAACGCCTTCCTTGCTTTGGTGCTCTGGAAGCTGGCAAGTATTGCTGGCCTTTCCCCTTAGATCTCCCTTAGGCTAAGATAAGTTTCTTGGCTGCGGGAGATCTGTCACTAAAGCAAGGTTGGCAGGACCCTCTTGTCCCTTCCCCCTCTATCTCCGTAAAGGCCTAGCCATTACTGTACTGTACGTCGTTCTACATCTTGACCTAGTATAGGTTAGGATGTGGAATTGACTCAGCCCCTTGCCGGCCGGCAGAGCTGGCCGGCAGGGGTCTTACTGTACTGTACGTCGTTCTACTTCTGGACCTAGTATAGGTTCGGATGTGGAATTGACTCAGCCCCTTGCCGGCCGGCAGAACTGCTGGCCGGCAAGGGTCTTTTGTTTTCGAGTGCTGCCCGGACCTCTCTTGGTCCCTCATCCATGCCTGCCTGTAGAGCCAGACGGCATTGGTCAGGAAGCCTGAATTAGTTTCTCCCCTTCCTTATATGCACTCTTTCGGTTGCCGGGCTTGGAGGTTGTGTACACTCTTATCCCGGCATCCATTCTATTTTTCTTCTAGTGCTGTACCTGACCCGGCTGCCAGCCTATGAGGCCGGCTGCCAGCCTATGAGGCCGGCTGCCAGCCTATGAGGCCGGCTGCCGGCCCCATAGGCCGGCAGCCGGGCAGGTGTAGTCCTCTGGTTCTTTTGCTGCCGGCTGGCATCGGTCTTGTACCTTTGCCGGCCGGCTTATGTCAGCCCTTGTCTGCCGGTCACCAAGAGTGTGGCCGGCAGCTGGGTACTACCTTGTGTAGTTGCTGGCCGGCAGCCATTGCCGGTCAACACTGGCTGTTACCGGCCGGCAGTTGCTGCCGACCGGCACAGGCATTTGAACCAGAGTGCTACCGCCCTATAGCTGTTAAGTAGTATACTTTAAAGCTAGTTGTGGTGTGTGCCGGCCGGCAAAGGCAGGTCGGCACACATCCCCCTATACTGTACTAGTATTCTTCTGTATAGCATATACAGTAAGAAGAAAAGTATAGTAAGGGTTTTGGTACAGCACTGTATCTTCTAACACTATTGTGTTTTCTTGCACATCCCTTTGCTGTTGCCCTCAGATAGGAAGCTGAGTTCTTCCCTGTCTATTATCCAGGATTTTAAAATCATTGCTTAGGTGTGAGCTCCACCTGTTTCCTCTGGAAACCTTGCATTGGTTACTCTAGAAAAGATAAACCATTTTGATTTTATTATCTGGAAGGCTGCAACAATGGGTTGTGAAGGAAACACAAGTGTGTGTCTTTCCTTTATGAATTGTTATGCTATACTATGCATATCCAGTGATACATAGTTCACTTGATACTCATGGAAATTTCTTCTCTTTACAGAAGGACACTCCGAAGTGGGGAAGTGCTTTCTGCAATGTCAGCAGCAAGAACCTCTGCGGACATGAGTTTTGTAGGAGACACGCAGCATACGCTGTCTCCAAGGATGATCTCCGGTATTGGGACCCTCAGGTATGTACTGTGTGCACTAACCTGATTACTGAGACATTTAAATAGCTAGGAAGAAGCTTCGTACCTGGTTAAGGGGCTTCCAAAAGAACACTTCTGACCCTTATCTTCAAAGTGAGAAGATGAGGGCGTATCCTTTCCCTAAGGCATCAGCTGATGCAGTGATTCCCCAGCCTCAAGAGGAGATCCCCTAGTTCAGATCCAGGTGGATGCTGAAGTCGCGGTCGCGATGCAAGACATCCAGCTAGATGACAGGATGTCTGATGTGGACGGGTGTCAGGAGGAAGACCTCCTGGCAGAAACCCAGGATGAAGTTCAAGCCCCTCTACATCGGCCGGTCTCCCAGTAGAGCTGGGACAGGCCCTCTCTTCTATTGTTGGAATGATCCAACAAATGCAGAAGGTGAATCAGGAGAAGGCGGCTGCAATGGAACTGCGAATGCAGTGCCTTGCAGAATCACATGGGCCCCAGGAAAAGCTCAATGTGAAAGACCTTCCCTTGTGCTCAGATGCTAACCCATGGAGGTATGCTGAGCACATGCCGATGACGACTGGAAAGATCGTCATCTTGGATAAGCTGGGCTCAGTTCCCCTGGAGGGTGGAATTCTGGCCCAGCAAGACATCATATCCGGACTGTTATGTCCGGCTGAGGAAGGAACCAGCTTCAAAGGAGGAGACAGAGCAGAAGGAGGTCATAGTGATGGACCATGCTAAGGCTCAAGCTCTACTTTCATCCTCGATGAAAGAGAGGGGCTTCTCTAACTCAAATGTAGCCGCATTGAATAGGAAGCTCCCTTCCTTTGTATTCTCGCCTACTAGAGCCTTCCCCTTTTTACAGAAAAAGGTTTCTGGCTGTACTAAAAGCAATCGAGGCCGGCAAGTCTTGCCCCTCCCTAGAGGAGTGTAAACCCTTGTCGCAGGCCCTGCCTATGGACCACAAAGACTGGAAGGACGTCCATCTTACGTTCTCAGTGGGAAAGTTGGAGGCTGATATTGCCAGACGTCAGTTCGGCAAGGACCTCCCTAAGCTGTCTGACTTTCTTTTGCGAAGTGAGTTCGATACAAAAGAAAGACTGACTGCCTCAATGTCTCTTAAGACTACTCTCGAGACGATGGCAAGTGACCCCAAGGTCCATGAAATGTTCATGGTAGTGGCCAAGCCTCATCTGGCCACAGTGACGAAGGACCTTTATGGCTTCGTCAAGGCAAGGAGAGCTTGTAGGGAGTTCGTATTTACCTCGGCTACGGTGAGGCACGAGCTAAAGAAACTAATTTCCTCCAACATTTGGGAAAAAGACCTTTTCCCTACCGACTTAGTCAAAGAAGTTGTTGATAAGGCCGCCTTGGAGAATAGAAACCTTCTCCAGAAGTGGGGCCTGGCTATCAAAAGAAAGTCTTCCCCGGATGAGGGTCCTCAACCAAAGAGGAAGACTATGAGGACTAGGCTACCGTCTCGGCCAGCCAAGCCTCTTAGACAGCAACAGCAACTGCAATTGCCATTGCCCCCAGTGCCCCAGATCGTGGCACAAACCCTGACCACCTTTCAGTGGGTACCCCTGGCCGTGTCGACACAGTCCACGGCATTCACCCCAGCGTTCGAAGGGCAGTCTACTTCCTTTCGAGCAAAGCCTAGAGGAGCAGCCAGAGGCTCGTCTAGACGCCCCTCAAGGGGAAGGGGATTCAGGGGTGGTCGTGGTCAGGAAGGCAAGACCTCAAGACGGCAGTCCAAGTGAGGTGATACCGGTAGGAGGGAGACTTCTGAAATTTCGGGATCGGTGGACCTTCGATCCCTGGGCCCACAGCCTACTCAAGAATGGACTGGGCGGGAGCTGGTACAGCACTCCACCACCGTGCCTTCGGTTTTTCCAACACTCCACCCCCGTTATGGAGGAGTACGTTCAAGAACTGTTGGAGAAAAAAGGTGATCCGAAGGGCGAAGCCCATCAATTTCTAAGGGAGGCTGTTTTGTGTTCCCAAGAAAGACTCGGAAAAGCTCAGAGTCATTCTGGACTTGTCACCACTCAACAAGTTCATAGTGAATTGCAAATTCAAAATGCTAACACTGCAACACATAGGGACCTTACTGCCCAAGAGGGCATATTCCGTCTCTATAGACTTGTCAGACGCCTATTGGCACATCCCAATTAGCCATCGACTCTCCCCCTACCTAGGGGTTCAGGCTACAACGAAGACTATACGCCTTCGGAGCCATGCCATTCGGGCTAAACATAGCCCCAAGGATTTTTACGAAGCTTGCGAGCGCAGCTCTCAAACAATTACGCCTAAAGGGAATTCAGGTAGTAGCCTACCTGGACGACTGGTTGGTGTGGGCAGCATCCGAGACAGAATGCTTGCAAGCTTCCAGTCAGTGATCCAGTTCCTAGAGTACCTAGGCTTCAAGATCAACAGAAAAAGTCTCGACTTTCTCCATCTCAAAAGTTCCAGTGGCTTGGAATCCACTGGGACCCTTTGTCACACCGTTTCTCCCACCCCGGCGAAGAAAAGGAAGGAGATAGCGGGTTCTGTCAAAGAGACTTCAAGATTCCGAAAGGATATCAAGACACGAGCAGGAGAGAGTACTGCGCTCTCTCCAGTTTGCTTCGGTGACAGACCCAGTGCTAAGAGCACAGCTAAAGAATGCAATCGGAGTTTGGAGAAGTTATGCATCAAACGCGTGAAGAGATCTGAGAAGACCAGCCGCTTCGGCTAAGTACTCTTCTCAGGCCTGGTCCCAAGCCAGACATCTAAAGAAGTCGGTTCTTCTTCAGCCACCTCCCCCGTCGGTGACGATTCACTCAGACGCCTCGAAGGAGGGATGGGGAGGTCACTCTCATCGGAAAAAAGTCCAGGGGACTTGGTCCAGGCTATTCAAGACCTTTCACATAAAACTTTCTAGAAGCTAGGGCAGTGCTCCTTACCTTAAAAAAAGTCTCCCCACGTCACTCGATCCACATAAGGTGGTGATAGACAGCGAGGTAGTTGTGAGATACTTGAATCGACAAGGATCCAGGTCACCACCTCTCAACCAGGTGATGTTGGCCGTCTTCCGATTGGCGGAAAAGAAGAAGTGGTACCTGTTGGCAGTTCACCTTCAAGGAGTCCGCAATGTGACAGCGGACGCTCTGTCCAGGTTCACACCGATAGAGTCGGAATGGTCCTTAGACGCAGGATCAT
>NC_090736.1:98960854-98975854 GCF_036898095.1 Palaemon carinicauda
TCGACCAGTTCTCCGCACAATACTTGTATTGGACAAAGGTTTTATATCCGCATTGGAGGAAAACCAATGCAACATAGCTTGCATAAAGGAACAATTCTATTAGAATTATCCCAGATAAGGTACATAGAATGAATGCTCAATTATACCAATAAATTGACACAGGTGAAGGAGACGCAAGGTTCTCAAGAACCAGATTATTGACTGGCAATAAATAGACAGGTTAACCACAATTATATATATATATACATATACATAAGAAGAGGATAACCCAAAACTTTAAGCATAATTATGATAGTAAACAGAGCTTGTTTGTCTGAAAGAAAAAACATTAGATGCCACTTTTAAGATACCGAGGTATCAAAGTCATAAAAGCCTGTATTACAAATCAATGACATTAGCGTTAGAAACGCTCGGCACACATGTCTGCACTTATGCTAGGTTCACCTTCGGAAATGGAACAGTCTGGATGGACAACACAGTGCCCTCACTTAGTTTGTAGTACAATATGTAACTACACACTCACCCTGGAATTAATCGTCCTAATTAAGACCACTGTTCCTCGCAGAGTTAAACAGTAGGGTTAACACCGCGACCCACTGCTACCACAGATCTCTTTTAGTTCCTCTGCTTGCTTCGCATAGTGGCGAAAGAACACTCTGGAAGACTTCCAGCCAGTGTATGAACGGAGATGTTCAAAATCCATACAATTAAAGAAATTTAAGGATGAGGCAACTTTCCTCGGATCGTGACCTGCGGGTGTATTGTCAGGATCCGCTCTGCGAATAAAATATGTGATTTTCGCTCTGAGTTGATTCAGAGATAAATTTGAGCCTGATGTTTCTCCCCTGAATAGTTGACCACCCTTGAAGTCTGAAGTTCTATGAAGATAGACCTTTAGGCATTCTACTGGACATAGAGATGCATCTTCTTTCAGAGGGCAGATTCTCCCGGGACCCCACCTGTTGGTGGGTAACTCATTCTTGGCGAGAAACGTAGGATCCGGAAACAGGTTCAGTTCTCCCCCATCCAGGAACTGAACATGACCTGCCTCTCTCGAGAGGCTACAATCTCACTAACCCTGGCCCCGGACGCGAGTGCAAAATAGGAAAATAACTTTTTGTGTCAAATCCTTTAACGCACACTCTTCATTGCTCAACAGAGAAGCGAAATGAAGAACTTGTCTAAAGACTATGAAATGGGCTTTGGAGGTGCTGAAGGTCTGAGCCTAGCACAGGCTTTCGGGACTTTATTAAAGATCTCGTTACCTAGGTCGACCTGGAAGGCATATAGAATGGGTCTTGTCAAAGCAGACTTACACGCTGATATTGCCTTCTAGTAGATTTGCACTTATATTCCTCAAGGAAGTCTATACTGGCTTTCGAAATCCCGAAACGCTTTCTCACCGCTAGGGAGAGAAAATCATGAGCTGCAGGGTCCGGGTTTTCTGTAATGAAGCGCAGACAGTTGACTTCTGGACTCGCTGGGTCAGAACTGGATCTGGTAGTGGTACAAACTTCAGCTACAGTTCCAATGCCAGGAGGAACCACACGCTGTTCGGCCACTTATGGGCCACTATTGCCGATACCCTTTGAAGGATCTCAGTTTGTTGAGGACTCTCAACAGAAGGTTGTGAGGAGGGAACAGATAAATCTTGGACCATCTGTTCCAGTCGAGGGACATCGCGTCCACTGCTTCTGCTAAGGGGTCCTCGTACGGGGCACGTACAGGGGCAACTTCTTGTTGTCTTTCGTCGCAAAGAGGTCTACCTGCAGTTCTGGGACTGATTCAGAATGAAGGAGAATGATCCTGCGTCTAAGGACCATTCCGACTCTATCGGTGTGAACCTGGATAGAGCGTCCGCTGTCACATTGCGGACTCCTTGAAGGTGAACTGCCGACAGGTACCACTTCTTCTTTTCCGCCAATCGGAAGACGGCCAACATCACCTGGTTGAGAGGTGGTGACCTCGATCCTTGTCGATTCAAGTATCTCACAACTACCTCGCTGTCTATCACCACCTTATGTGGATCGAGTGACGTGGGGAGACTTTCTTTAAGGTAAGGAGCACTGCCCTAGCTTCTAGAAAGTTTTATGTGAAAGGTCTTGAATAGCCTGGACCAAGTCCCCTGGACTTTTTTCCGATGAGAGTGACCTCCCCATCCCTCCTTCGAGGCGTCTGAGTGAATCGTCACCGACGGGGGAGGTGGCTGAAGAAGAACCGACTTCTTTAGATGTCTGGCTTGGGACCAAGGCCTGAGAAGAGTACTTAGCCGAAGCGGCTGGTCTTCTCAGATCTCTTCACGCGTTTGATGCATAACTTCTCCAAACTCCGATTGCATCCTTTAGCTGTGCTCTTAGCACTGGGTCTGTCACCGAAGCAAACTGGAGAGAGCGCAGTACTCTCTCCTGCTCGTGTCTTGATATCCTTTCGGAATCTTGAAGTCTCTTGACAGAACCCGCTATCTCCTTCCTTTTCTTCGCCGGGGTGGAGAAACGGTGTGACAAAGGGTCCCAGTGGATTCCAAGCCACTGGAACTTTTGAGATGGAGAAAGTCGAGACTTTTTCTGTTGATCTTGAAGCCTAGGTAATCTAGGAACTGGATCACTTGACTGGAAGCTTGCAAGCATTCTGTCTCGGATGCTGCCCACACCAACCAGTCGTCCAGGTAGGCTACTACCTGAATTCCCTTTAGGCGTAATTGTTTGAGAGCTACGCTCGCAAGCTTCGTAAAAATCCTTGGGGCTATGTTTAGCCCGAATGGCATGGCTCCGAAGGCGTATAGTCTTCGTTGTAGCCTGAACCCTAGGTAGGGGGAGAGTCGATGGCTAATTGGGATGCGCCAATAGGCGTCTGACAAGTCTATAGAGACGGAATATGCCCTCTTGGGCAGTAAGGTCCCTATGTGTTGCAGTGTTAGCATTTTGAATTTGCAATTCACTATGAACTTGTTGAGTGGCGACAAGTCCAGAATGACTCTGAGCTTTTCCGAGTCTTTCTTGGGAACACAAAACAGCCTCCCTTAGAAATTGATGGGCTTCACCCTTCGGATCACCTTTTTTCTCCAACAGTTCTTGAACGTACTCCTCCATAACGGGGGTGGAGTGTTGGAAAAACCGAAGGCACGGTGGTGGAGTGCTGTACCAGCTCCCGCCCAGTCCATTCTTGAGTAGGCTGTGGGCCCAGGGATCGAAGGTCCACCGATCCCGAAATTTCAGAAGTCTCCCTCCTACCAGTATCACCTCACTTGGACTGCCGTCCTGAGGTCTTGCCTTCCTGACCACGACCACCCCTGAATCCCCTTCCCCTTGAGGGGCGTCTAGACGAGCCTCTGGCTGCTCCTCTAGGCTTTGCTCGAAAGGAAGTAGACTGCCCTTCGAACGCTGGGGTGAATGCCGTGGACTGTGCATATAAGATGAAAAGTAACGGGTAAAGAACACTACCCTGGGGACCACCAAATATCACATTCCTATACTCACTGTGGAGCCCATTAACAACAATTCTTTGTGATCCATTAATTCAAAATTCAATAATAATGCTAAAAAACGGCCCACCTGCTTCCAACTGTTTGAGTTTCAAAACAAGGGCCTTATGATTAGCACGGTCAAAAACACTACTACAATCAAGGTCAGATATACAAATCAAAGAATTTCTGTAAATTATTGGATATTGTAAGAAGGGCATCACATGTTGAAAGGCCTTTACAAAAACCAAGTTCTAAACTAGGGAACAGATGATTTTCTTCAGCAAACCTATTAAGACGTTTCACCATAAGATATACTTGAGGTAATATGGGAGTTCTTGAAATTGGGCAGTCATCAGTTGGACACGAGCTACCACAAACACATTTACAGAGTTGAGTAACATTACCAATTCTCCAGCAAGTGCTAGAAGCTCCTCTCCTTGCTAACTTACGCAAAATAGCTTTATAACTAAGAAATCTGCAGTCTTTATAAGAAAAACAAAGGAAAAAATACCATTTAGGTGTACACCTCCACAATCATCAAGGGCCATCAATAGATCGTTGATTTCAAGATATCGAAAAGCTAAATAGTTAGTTTAGCCTCTGGAAAACAGGAATGAGGAAGTCTGATTTGCTCATAACGCTGCCTACTGTCAAACACATTAGATAAAAAGGTTGCCTTTTCCTTTGGACACTGAGTGACAGACCCATCAGGTTTAAGTAAAGGGGTGCATGTAACATCTACACCAAAGATTTCAGATTTAATGGTAGTCCAGAACTTATGTTGCTCGGTTGTACCAACAAGGTTTCCTTTTATGGTTTAATTCTATTCCTTTACAATTGAAGCATAAACTTTCTAAACAAAAGCTCTAAGTTAAGTATAGTTATTCTAGGTCAGATCTGATCTGTTACCTTTCCAAAGATGATAATCCTCCTGCTTCTCCAAATAAGCACATCTATAATCACCGTTGAATGTAGGTTTTTCCAGTATTCGGTACCTTAGCACACGAGTAGGGATACAACTATCAATTATGTTGACTAGATTCTCATTCAAAGGGACAGTAGGATCAACACTACTATACAACTGTTACCAATTCAAGCACAAAAGATCATCCAAAATCTGATTCCAGTCTGCTTGAGATTACATATATATCTTGCTTGAGTATGATACATCAGGGAAATGCTGCTCAGTCTTCATTGCTAATGAAATCAAGGCATTATTAGATATCCCAACTGGAGAAAAAATCTTACTTATTTTAACACCAGGGGGAGTCAGTGTATTCTAGGTTCAAGCTGTTACCAGACCTGTGATTAAGTTCACTTATGATTTGCTAACAGCTTGATTCAGAGACAAAGTCTAATGCTCTTAAGCCATGGTGATTAGTAGGAAAAACCAAATTTAACCCCTCCCTATGGTGAGCATTGACATCAACAACAAAGACAAAAAAGGCCTTTCTATCATAAGCTTGTATTTCAGCCATAATGGTAAGAAGGCAATCGAAGATAGAATCAACCATAATTTGATTTCAGTATAACTAAATCAAATAGAAGTTGTTATGTCTACTACAAACTTTCATTACCGGAATCTAATGACATCCACATTTATAACAGTACTTATGAGAAGATGGTACTAAGTCTTATTATACACCGAAATTCCTCTGGCCCTCGGAATGGCATCACGTTACAACATTATTGGATCCCTAAAACCAGTTATAAGGAGCTTGCGAGAGTACCTCATATTGGAAACCAAAGTTTCTGAGCACCTAAAAATATCATACTTTCTGGAAACAATTGTAAGGTATAAAATATCGCATGGCATGAAGACCAGGGATATTGCAATACATTAGACGACATTGGCGAAATCTACGACACTCTGGTCCCAGACTTCGCTCAATAATTTACTTAAAAAAAAAATGATCGTTAGCATTCAATATAAGGGGTTTTGACAACATAAAGGTTAAAGCTAACAGACTAGCTAATGGCGTCTGCAGAAGTACAGTAATACAAATAACTACTTATTAGAGTAGCGAGTAATAAGGACACAATCAGGAATAATTCACAAAGTAGCTACAGATGAAAAACTGGAAACCACTTGCATTGATCAATCAAGAAAAGAGAACTGATTAAAAGTGAGCTGGGCGAAGAGTAGAGAGAGAGAGATAGAGAGAGAGATTTTGAGTATATGTTAGTGAGAGTAGGGAGATTCTGTGGATATGTTTGTGTGAGAGAGAGAGAGAGAGAGAGAGAGAGAGAGAGAGAGAGAGAGAGAGAGAGAGAGAGAGAGAGAGAGAGAGAGAGAGAGGATTGATCAAGGTGACTGTATCTGGGTGGCAGAGGCATGATTTGGGGGCCCAAAAATAATGCCCTGATAATGCAGGCATGATTGACTTAGGAGGTTTAGACGCTAAAAAAGATTTGGGGGTCACAAAAAAAAAAAAAAAAAAAAAAGGAGGAATGGTTAGAGAATGTGAAACAGTGAGTACAAGATAATCAGTTGCTCATCCTTTTGCATAAAGAATGATCTGTTATAATGTCCACATGGTAAAAAGAGAGGTGCATTATGTGCACTGGTTGTTCTTTCTCTTTGATTTAATCAATCTATCAACAGTATGTACGGAAGTCCATATGCACCCTATTTGAAAAGAGATTGAACATTACGAAGGGCACATGAATCGTGCCTTAAAAAAAAAAAAAAAAAAAAAAAAAAAAAAAACAACCACACACAACCCAGCTAGTGGCCAGTAGTTCCTGTTAAGTTTTATAAGGTACACATGGTTGTGGTAGGAACTTTACTTACTGCTATAACCCAACCTACATATGTGTATTTGTTGATGACCTACGTGGTACAATATGACTGTGGTATGGTGGATAAAAAAGTTAACTTCATTGGGGTGGCACTACTTTTATTTTTATTAGGTTTGGTTGCCCGAAAATATTCATTAGTGAAAATGGTTTAGAATTCATAAATAAGGTGATGAGATCGGTCGCAGAAATCATGAAAATGTTCCTTCAGTGACTGCATATAGGCCTTTACTAGAATTCCATAATAGGTAAGTGACCGATGACCCATGTCATTAGCCTACCATGCTTTGCTTTTCATGGCTTAGCTATCTTTGACTATTACATACACTGTATCGCTAAGAAAAGTCTTGTTTTTAGTGTATGAGGGGACCCTGTAAAATCATATAGGGACCTCATAAAACCGAAACAAATGCCAAATTACTCAAACAAACAGTATCGTCTGCATTTGTTGAGTCTGTTGCAGAGAGTAGTGAACATCACAGTAAAGATATTCTCTTTTTTTTCGTCAAACTAATAAAAAACACAGTTCAAAACACATGGAGAATTCAGAACCACACCTGCCAAAGTATTTGTAGGCGATCATTTGTATCTTTGTCCGTAACAAGCCAAAATTGTAAATTCTATTACAGTACTGATACCAAGTATTATTGATGGCGTAGTGTCTGAACATCCCCAGGCACACATAGGCTGACATATAGTTCCAAATGTAGTTTTCATTTGTTTCAATCAAGCTGTAACCCCATATCCCTGGACGCGCAACATTCCAGGAGTTGATGACAATAGATTTATATATTTTTTTTTCTGAAGAGATTTAATTCCTTCTTTTGATGTACAACATATAACCTTGATGATAAAGAATGTGTTTATTTATGTGTAACTAATGTAGTGAGATAATTAATAAGATAGAATTGCGAAGTGTCTAAAAATGCATATGCCATGTTGAATATGAGAACATGGTAGATAGCAAAAATAAAAAAAATTAAAAATTCAGGTGGCTGTGTGAACTGGGACGGATTGGGGAAGGCTACGTGGCTACGAGATTAAATACAGCCTCGGGATGAGGCAGTGTTGAAAAATTGTGTAGGTACGATTACCTTGTTTATAGTTGTAGTTACAATGACGGAGAGACTGGGGATGTATGATTTACACGGGAAATGACAATACTGACCACAAGAACTGACCGAGCTTGTGACCAGGGAAACCAACGATTATTACAATAGAAGTAGCGGTAACTTTGATAATGACAAACATTGATGTGTGGTTACCTAGCGAAATTATTCCGTAAAACCCGAACATGTAAAATCTAGAGGTATAGGAAGAAAAAATTACTAGTCGTGTCCCACCAATTCAAGTCTATATTGTCCACAACCAAAAGGAGGTTGTTTTTGAAATTGTAACACCTAAATTGATATGATTTTTTTTTCTTTTTAATGTTCCATTTTGTAAGTATTAAAACTCTGAAAACAGATATCAGTGGAGTAATTCTTTTTGCATGTGTATGTCCCATGTCAACGGATAATGAGACATTGGAACATGTTTTTTTTTTTTTACTTTGTTCCAAAAGGTTCGTGAATACGCTGTCTACTGCCGATGTGCACCTACTCTAACAGAATGCACTAAGGCTACTGATTACCCCTCGCTATCAAGTTGCAATCTTGCTACAATATGTTGAATTATGGGTTTTGTAGAATTCTCATGATTATACCTTGACGTACTACATATATCTTCATACAAGGATTTGGATATTACTCCCCTCTACCCCCCAAGTTCCTCACTCCTAGAGGAGGTGCGTACTCGCCCTCACTAGTCTATGATATATGAAGGATACTCCGACCCAGAATAGGCAGGGCATGTACTAAATGGAAATGAAACACATATATATATATATATATATATATATATATATATATATATATATATATATATATATATATATATATATATATATATATATAAATCACCAAAAAAATAACACATCTTCCACAAAGAAAAAAAAAATTAATATTACATGTAAAAAATGTACAAAATACAATATTGATAATTCCCATCATTTTTTCTTATGACCTCTGCAATTTAAATACAGACTACCCAAAATGAGAAAAAATAATATCAACATCATTATTACTCATCCTCATCAATAACCTCACTTTGGTTATGGGCAACAATAGCCTTTTTGGGCCGGACAGGGGTAGGAATAGACATTCCTTCATCACTCGATTTTACTTGTCCGGGTTTACGTCACAATTTAAATTAACAACTCACTCACCACCACTGTCTCGCCATTTTTTTTTTTTTTTTTTAATCACTACTACTCTTGCACTTGCAACTATCAACCGGTGGCCACTAGCCGTTTTCCCGAGAAAATCATTCATCTTCCCGCCAGTTAACTTATAAATTTAGGAATTAGGTCTACATATTCTCTAACACTGCCTTTCCTCAAGGCTGAACATTAATCCCACTGCCACTTGCCCTCCAGGAACCAGCCTTGACTCAGCAACCTGGAATCATATAAGTACATGAATAATACAGCATCTGCCTGACGGATCTCACCAGACCTATTTAACCTCTCTCTGTTTTTAGGCTCACTCAGCAGTATGTCATACGTATTGCCACACTCAGCAAAATTACCACAACATTTTATATACACACAAAGCATCAACAAAAGAACACATTGTTATCATTAAGTCATTTAAAACGTGTCAAAAGAGGAAATGAGGTCTCTTCAAACAAGAACAACAGCACAGAAAAAAATTCTATTCATCAACTCGTGGAGTGTCACATATGCAGGGGTAAGGAGGAACATTCTGATTGACACTTTTGAGAACTACTTCTTCAGGCACCCTATGTATGTGTGCCTGATGATGTTCAGACACTGGGCCATTAATAATGCTTTGTATCTATACACTGTTAGATTTAACCATCTTTACTCGGTACGGACCCAAATACACTGGCTCTAGTTTGTGTTTCCTAGGTTCTAATCATTCCAATTACACATGATCGCCCAAAAACACTTTTACCTGTGCGGTTTTGAACTGACCATCATAGCCAAAGACTCTCGATCGAATGTACTATAATTCTTTACTGCCCATTTTAATGCCCTGGAAGCAAAAAAAAATGGTCACACTCAACCTTTATCATCTTGCTGAGAAATTACGCCACCAATAGCTAAGCTACTTGCATCTGTTTTCACTAAAAACAGGCAATCAAATCTAGGATATGGGAGTAAGTCATTGCTAGTTAAGGCAGCTTTCAAATGGTTAAAGGCCATATCTTCTTCCACTCCCCAATTTATTACTTTTTGTCTCTTTAAAGCATCTAAGGGTCTCGCTATCTCTCCAAAACCTCTGGTGACTTTGCGTTAATACCCAGCAAGCCCAGGGAACCCCCCTATTTCCTTAGGGGTACTTGTCCCTGGGAAATCTCTAACAGCTTCTACTTTACTGGGGCCGGGTTGGATACCTTCTGGGGTTATTATGAGTCCTAAAAATTCAACCTGTTTACAGAAAAATTTGGACTTTGTAAAATTTATTTTCATACCATTACTCCACAATGCTTCCAAAACTTTATAAATATTATTATTATGTACTTTAGCCATTTTCCCTGTAATTATGATATCGTCTAAATAAACAAAAACATTATTGCCAATTAAGGGAGACAAAACCACCATCATTACTCTAGAAAAATTACTTGGAGCATTTTTAACACCAAAAGGAAAAAAAAAATAGACTGAAATAGTTGACTGTTAGCTATAAATGCTGTTTTGCATTTACTGTCTTCCTGAATGAATATTTGATAATATCCGGACTTCAAATCAATGGTTATAAAATACTTACTATCCCGTACCTTCACAAGTAATTCTTTGATCAAGGGCAATGGAAACGCACTATCCTTTGTGACTGCATTCAACTTCCTATAATCAACAAACAATCTTACCTAGCCATCCTTTTCCCTAACAGCTACAATTGGAAAAGCCCAGGGGTATTCTCTCTCCTCGGTTATCCCTTGTCCCCTAAATTTACGGATTTCCCCTTCTATCTCTCCCTGGAAATGAATGGGTACCTTATAAGGCCTTGACCTGTTCGACTCGGCCTGTCCAGTTTCAATGCTAAAGGGAAATCGATCAATCCTCCCAGGTGGCTCATGTCCAATTGGAATTACATCGGAATATATATTAACAATGTCAGTAACTACAGGTTGATATTCTGACACATAGTTTTCACGCTTGCATAATCAAATTCTGAGTATGTCTCTCTGTGTAGTTTAGTGTTGTGGCTCCCAAGATCCCATTATTAGCCATTTTACATAACTCTAATTCACCCACAGAATCACTTCCAAACACAACTCTTTTATTTGACAAATTAGCTATCATTATATCAGCTCTGTTCTCTTTTATTTCCGATAAGCCCTTTAAGACTACGTGCGCCAAATTGTCATGGGGTTTAACAACAACCTTGGTTCCTTCCGGAAGAGGCTGACACGGGGTCACTGATATGCTCATAAGTTTTTGTGGAGACTACAGTTCTCCTCTCTCAGGTACAGCTTTTACCTTACTTAAATGTCTCTCCGTGCCCACACAACCACTTACTCTTTCATGACTTTCTATCGGCAAAATGCACCCTTCTGCTTTTACTGTTATTGTATATTTTCGCCGAAAAATACATATTTGATTACAGGGTTTGAAATCAATTCCTAAAATAGCCTTGATTCATGGAATTCCCAAGGTGGGCAAAACAAAAGAATCATGTGTAAACTTCACAGATCCAACCTTAAAGTTGACGATCGTAGTTTATTTCCTCCTGGCGAGTCGAGGACAATGGATGTCGCTGATTGTAGTGGGTTTGAGGAGAATCTTTTTCAATCAGTGAAACGCTGGTTCCTCTGTTTATCAGCGCTTAAATGGATTTATCTGATGGGTCAATCCTAACTTCTAACATTCCTAGCCGGCCATTAGGATATATGGGGCACGGGTCAATGACCTCAGCTGCAACACCACAGTCCCCTGGTCCTCTCCCTAGTGCTGTGGGAGTGACTTCAGGGGTACCAATGGAGGTCCCAGTGCCTGCTCTACCATATCCGTCGTCGCCACTCTCACCGCTGTCTCGGCTGCTGCTTCTGATGTCTTGCGGGGGGGAAGGGAGTTGCTAATCGATCTCCCGCATCTCTCTCTTCCTCTGTTTCCTTTTCCTCGGATGTTGGGCGGGGGGAGGTGTGCGTGATCCAGAGACCCCCTGCCCTCGGCGTTTTTTTTTTCTGGGCACTCTTGAGAGAGATGACCGTAGGCCAGACCAGCTTAACAGCGAGGTATCCTTGGGTGGGGCACTGGTCTTGTCAGTGCCCTTCTCCCCTACACTGCTAGCATCTGAAGAATCTTTTCATCTGATGACTGTGTTCTCACCTCTCCCTCTTTGGGTATTGGTTAGTGCTTCTCATGGCTGCTAACTTTCTCGGAATTGGGGCAGATATTCTCAGCCATTCTTTCTTCTAGCATACTGTCTAAAATGTTTTGTATTGCACTCACTACGTTTGCTATTGAGCGATTGTCATCGAACTAATAATCACATGAATATGCGTTTACTAGTCTGCGAATATGCTTACGAGCAATTGCTTCTTTATCACTTCCTGGGAGATTGGCACTCCAGGTAGCAAACAGATCACAGTCGCGAAGAATGAGAGATGCCCAACTAAGAATGGATTCACCTCCACGAATTTTGTCTATTCAATTCCCTTTTATGTCCCCCTTTCATGCATCAGGCCAGGCATATTTTTCAATTCAACGTCATTTTATTTCAGTATAACTTCTTAAAACGTTCTTGTGGCGGACAGATTACCTCCATTGCCGGAGCATCTTTTAGCAATCTAATTTTATGAATAGTTTTTCTCTTTCAGACCACCCATGTGTGGCTACTTCAATGTCTCTCAAAAACATTTTGCTCAAATGAAACCCTTTATTTAGCCACTGATTATAAAAAAGCCTAACACTTGCCTAGAGTTCTGGCAGTTTCCAAACTACAATGTTATCTTCACTCGTCTGTGCATGTTTACTTTAAACTTGTATGCGTTTGGACTTTGTTTATGTAAGTAGCATAAGCTGTGGCTGTGCGCCACTCCTCTTCTCCTTCAATCAAGAATCTGTTCATTAACTCTACTAGATTTTTTAATCTATTTTCTAAGTCCTTTGTTCGTAGATCATGTCTATATTCTTCCTGGGCATCACTATATCCAACTGCACCTTCATATCCATCTCCTGCAGCAGCAGCTTCTGCTATGTTAGTCCTTGTGTACCTAGGCAGCTTGAACTTTTATTTTACGGTTCAGAGTACGACTTCACTCACAGCATAATCAAATAGACGTATTTGTACACAGGACACCAATATGTTCCATGTCAACGGACAATGACACATTGGAACAGTTTTTTGCAAAAGGTTTAGTGAATGCACTGTATACAGGCGACACTATCTCAGGTGAGCCCCTTAACTAAGAGAACTCACGAAGGGTACTGACTACCCCCGGCTATCAAGTTGCAATTTTGCTACAACAACATGCTGAAATATAGGTTTTGTAGAATTTTCATAATTATAGATTTCATTTACCTTGACGTACAACACATATCTTCATACAATGATTAGGACATGTATATTGTGGTGTACACTATTACAGTCATGTTATATTTCATATTCATTGAAGCCATATATTCACACCATTAATATCTATAGCTTCTTACCAACCTATTTATCAGGGGGAACCGACAAAAGCCCCACCCGACAAAATCCCCACCGACGAAACCCCCACTGACAAAACCCCCACCCGACATAACCCCCACATGACCAAAACCCCACCTGACAAAATCCCCACATGACAAAAACCCCACATGACAAAACCCCACCCGACAAAAAATTTGTTAAGTACCTATTACCATTAAACTATTGCTTACAAAAAAATTGCTAAGTACCTATTACCATTAAACTACTGCTTACAAAAAATTTGCTAAGTACCTATTACCAAATAAACTACTGCTTACAGAAAATCTATTAAGAGTTTCTTACGACAATTTTGGAAAAGGGAGAGGAACTAGATTTAGGTATGAATCCTTGTTACTACGATGTCGGACTTCGAAAAATCTCTCTTAAATGCAATTGAAAATATATTAGGACCTCATATTTACATTAAAACATACTTTTATCATTTGACACAGACTACATGGAAGAAAGTACAAAGCTTAGGACAAAGCAATGTTTACAAGCAAGATGAATCTACCAGGCATTTTTGTGGAATGATTGATGGACTAGCTTTTCTGCCAGCTGATAAAATTATAGATGACATAAATTTCCTTAAATTTAATTGCCCAACCCATCTTGAACCTCTTTTGGAATATTTTGATTCTGTTTATGTGATGGGTACTAAACGTCGATCACGAGAAATCCCACAATTATTTTCTCCTGAAAAATGGAGTGTGTATGAAGCAACTGTTAATGGTGAAGACCGTACAAATAACCTATGTGACACATGGAATAATTCTTTCAAATACCTTGTGGGTTACAGTCACCCCACAATTTGGACTGTAATTGAAGCTCTGAACAAAGTTATCTTTATCTCTGAACAAAAGGCTTTTAAAAGTTTGTGTAATCTTGTCTTTTTTAATAAATATTTACAAAACTGTTAATTTTGATACCATTTGTTTTTAGTAAAGCATTTAAAAATCAACTTTTGTTTGATACAGATCCTAAATATGCATATTTAAAATAGTTTAAGCTGCCACTATGCCAAAAACTTTCATAAATAGGTAAACAAATAAAAACAATGACCGACTATAACTAAAATTTAGCAAATTTTGTTTTTGTCGGATGGGGTTTTTGTCATGTGGGGATTTTGTCGGGTGGGGTTTCTGTCATTTGGGGGTTTTGTCGGGTGGGGGTTATGTCGGGTGGGGGTTTTGTCAGTGGGGGTTTCGTCGGTGGGGGTTTTCTCGGGTGGGGGTTTTGTCAGGCATTCATTTATCAGAGTCCCAAGGCAAAACCCCTCGAAGACAATAGCATCTGACAGGTCAATAATTAATACCTGGTCCAGGATATTTGTATGACAGTGAGAGTACCATTAAGTCATTTGATAAAATCTATGGCTTATTTGGAATTATATTCATATATATATATATATATATATATATATATATATATATATATATATATATATATATATATATATATATATATATATATATATATATGTACATATTAATATATATATATATATATATATATATATATATATATATATATATATATATATATATATATATATATATATATATATATATATATATATGTACATATTAATATATATATATATATATATATATATATATATATATATATATATATATATATATATATATATATATATATATATATATATATATATATATATATATATATATATATATATATATATATATATATATATATATATATATATATATATATATATATATATATATATATATATATATATATATATATATATACATATTATATATATATATATATATATATATATATATATATATATATATATATATATATATTTATATATATATATATATATATATATATATATATATATATATATATATATATATATATATATATATATATATATATATATATATATATATATATATATATATATATATATATATATATATAAATATAAATATATATATATATATATATATATATATATAT
>NC_090736.1:98983354-98985854 GCF_036898095.1 Palaemon carinicauda
TTGACCTCTGATGCATGTCTGGTGGTCGGTCTCCGTGGATTATCTTCTTAATGATAGGGTTGAGAAGAGTATTGTCCACTCTGTCAGCTTTCCATTGGCCCCCAGATAGGTTCATTGTGTTTGATTGATTAATGATGGCTGATTCCAGGATTTTCCCTTTGTACGGACAGGTACTCTTAAAAGGCAAAGACGACTCACTCCGGTTAATCTGGTGCCCTAAATCCCTAAGGTGAACGAAAATCCCCGAGTTTTCATAGCCATATCTAACAGATCTTTTGTGTTCGGATAATCTTTGAGATAGCGAACTGCCCGTTTGCCCAACGTACACTTTTTCACAATCCCCACATGGTACTTCATAAACGCTGGATTCTATATCACTTTTATTTTGATAAACGTTAATAAGGGCGCTTCCTATGGTCTTTGGATATGAATAAACAAATTGGTTCTCAGTTTTGATATGATTTTTTATATTTTTAATACCTTCTATATATTGGAGTTTTATCTTATTTTTAAAATCTCTTTGGATAGTAACATCATGATCTTTATAATATATCGTGTTGGCCTTGTTGATGGCCTTTTCTATGACATACGTCGGGTAGAATAGCTGGGCGAGTTGTTTACGAATGATTTCAAATTCTTTATTTAGGTAGGCTGGGGAACAGATTCTCAAACCTCTAAGAAATAGATTGCAAGCTACTCCAATTTTTACAGAAATGTCGTGATAACTAAATAAATGAATGTAGGAAATAGAGAAAGTTGGTTTTCTATACACAGTGAAATTATATCCTGTCGGTTCCCTTATAATTAGTATGTCCAAAAAAGCAAATTTTCCATCTTTTTCCCATTCAGTTTTAAATTTTATGCTAGGGACTAGGGAATTTAGATTATTGAAAAATATATTGAAATCTCCCCAGCTATCATCCCAATATGTGAAAATGTCATCAACATAGCGTTGCCAAACCATGTTCGTAGGTTTAATTGTTGTTAAAATTTCTGGTTCAAAGTATTCCATGTAGAGGTTAGCTAAAATTGGAGATAACGGGCTGCCCATACTACAACCAAATTTCTGTTTGTAAAAATTTCCATTGAAAGAGAAAACGTTATTTGACACGCTTAGTTTAATTAACTTAAATGTTTTTTCAATACCGAGGGGGAAGTGATCTTCATAAGGGATTAATTTTTCCCTCAAGAAACCTAATACATCGTTGATCGGGACCTTTGTAAATAGGGATTCTACATCAAGACTCGAGAGTTTTACATTGTTTACCGGGATATTTAATCTATTGAATTTCTGGATGAAGTCCTCTGCATGCTTAATATGAGCTGAAGAAAAGCTCCCTAGAAAGGGAGACAGCAAGTCTGCTAACCATTTTGATATATTATATATAAATGACCCTTTACATGAGACGATTGGGCGTAAGGGAATACCGTCCTTTTGAGTTTTTGGGAGCCCGTAAAAATATGGCAACGAAGGGTTCATGACTTTGAATTTTTCTAAGACCTCGATGTCTTTTTTATTATTTCTGATTTTTCTTACGGATTTGAAAAAATTCGGAGCAATAGAGTTACGGGGATCTTTTTTTAGCTTTTCATATGTAGTGTCATCGTTTAAGAGTTGTTGAACTTTGTTGACATACGTCTCTTTATCAAGAATGACTATTTTTCCGTCTTTATCCAATTTTGTAATGATGATATTATCGGTTTTGTTTAATGAAAAAATTGCATTATGAAACCTTCTGGGAAGCGGATTTTTACTGTTACTTTGTTCTAATGCATTTAACAAGATTCCTTTTAGGCAAGTTTCATCTTTTTCAAAATTGTTTTTAGAAAAAAATGTTTATTGAATGCCACCACATAATCAAAATGACTTTCCCGTCCGGGTTTCATAGCAAAAGATATACCTAGATTCAGAGCTGTTTGCTCATTCACTGTGAGTGGATGGTTCGATAAATTCAAAACGTTATTTTCCAATCCTAGATTATTCCATGTACTATTTCGTATGAGTCTTTCTAATTTATTATTCAATTTCTCGGAGTGAGTCACATTACTAATAATAGCACCAGTCACCACATATGAAGAAAGATCTCTGTACATACCATCATCTCGGCATAGCAGACGAAGAGATACCCCCAATTCACTTATATTCCTCCGTGTTACATAGATGTCATGATTTGCTGACATAATTCGTTCTTGCAGAAATGTCCTGGAGGAATTAGGAAAGGGGTCCGATGTTGACGTCCAGCATGAAAAGCCATACATTTTTGGTATAACTTGTTCTTGCAGACAATCTTCAAGAAACCATTTCTGGTTTTTCCTCCGGTGAAGTCCCTGCACTAGTCGTTCATAACGATATATTATAAAGATCATGATGTTACTAACCAAAGAGATTTTAAATATAAGATAAATAGAATATATAGATATATAGAAGGTATTAAAAATATAACAAATCATATCAAAACTGAGAACCCCTTTGTTTTTTCATATCCAAAGACCATATGAA
>NC_090736.1:98993354-98994796 GCF_036898095.1 Palaemon carinicauda
TTAAGATACCGAGGTATCAAAGTCATAAAAGCCTGTATTACAAATCAATGACATTAGCGTTAGAAACGCTCGGCACACATGTCTGCACTTATGCTAGGTTCACCTTCGGAAATGGAACAGTCTGGATGGGCAACACAGTGCCCTCACTTAGTTTGTAGTACAGTATGTAACTACACACTCACCCTGGAATTAATCGTCCCAATTAAGACCACTGTTCCTCGCAGAGTTAAACAGTAGGGTTAACACCGCGACCCACTGCTACCACAGATCTCTTTTAGTTCCTCTACTTGCTTCGCATAGTGGCAAAAGAACACTCTGGAAGACTTCCAGCCAGTGTATGAACGGAGATATTCAAAATCCATACAATTAAAGAAATTTAAGAATGAGGCAACTTTCCTCGGATCGTGACCTGCGGGTGTATTGTCAGGATCCGCTCTGCGAATAAAATATGTGATTTTCGCTTTGAGTTGATTCAGAGATAAATTTGAGCCTGATGTTTCTCCCCTGAATAGTTGACCACCCTTGAAGTCTGAAGTTCTATGAAGATAGACCTTTAGGCATTCTACTGGACATAGAGATGCATCTTCTTTCAGAGGGCAGATTCTCCAGGGACCCCACCTGTTGGTGGGTAACTCATTCTTGGCGAGAAACGTAGGGATCCGGAAACAGGTTCAGTTCTCCCCCATCCAGGAACTGAACACGACCTGCCTTTTTCGAGAGGCTACAATCTCACTAACCCTGGCCCCGGACGCGAGTGCAAAATAGGAAAATAACTTTTTGTGTCAAATCCTTTAACGCACCTCTTCATTGCTCAACAGAGAAGCGAAATGAAGAACTTGTCCTAAAGACTATGAAATGGGCTTTGGAGGGTGCTGAAGGTCTGACCCCTAGCACACGCTTTCGGGACTTTATTAAAGATCTCGTTACATAGGTCGACCTGGAAGGCATATAGAATGGGTCTTGTCAAAGCAGACTTACACGCTGATATTGCCTTCTAGTAGATTTGCACTTATATTCCTCAAGGAAGTCTATACTGGCTTTCGAAATCCCGAAACGCTTTCTCACCGCTAGGGAGAGAAAATCATGAGCTGCAGGGTCCGGGTTTTCTGTAATGAAGCGCAGACAGTTGACCTTCTGGACTCGCTGGGTTAGAACTGGATCTGGTAGTGGTACAAACTTCAGCTACAGTTCCAATGCCAGGAGGAACCACACGCTGTTCGGCCCACTTGTGGGCCACTATTGCCGATACCCTTTGAAGGATCTCAGTTTGTTGAGGACCCTCAACAGAAGGTTGTGAGGAGGGGAACAGATAAATCTTGGACCATCTGTTCCAGTCGAGGGACATCGCGTCCACTGCTTCTGCTAAGGGGTCCTCGTACGGGGCACGTACAGGGGCAACTTCTTGTTGTCTTTCGTCGCAAAGAGGTCTATCTGCAGTTCTG
>NC_090736.1:98995296-99000296 GCF_036898095.1 Palaemon carinicauda
CACAATAACAACATTCATATGGTTTCTCACTACTGTGTCAACTCAAATGTCTCCAAGTGTAACATTAGGAGGAATTGACTTTTTGCACTTTTAACACATTCAGGAACCTCGTTTTTAGGAGAAATTTTGGGGTGTATTAACACCCCCAAATAATCTCCCTTGTTCATACAATCTCTATTTTAAAATTTATTGCAATTAGTTCATTATTATTGAATCGAGTCTTAGGGCGTTTGTAATTATTGGCCCCGTTAAACCCCCAAGGTGGTTCTTGATCAAGATAAAAAAAAAAAAAAAAAAAAAAAAAAAAAAAAAAAAAAAAAAAAAAAAAAAAAAAAAGAGAAGTAGAAGTCTACAGTGCCAGTCTTAAAAAGGAAAAGTAGAAGTCTACAGTGCCAGTCTTCCCAATTTCACCCGATTTCATGGAATACAATTTTCGGGAGAATGTGGTTATGGACCCAGTAGACCCCCAAGGTGGATCTTGATCAAAATGGAAGTGGCAGCATTAGCTTTTTTGATAAAAGTTCTATCATAAGATTATCTGCAAGTTCGTTGTACATTTTTTTCTATAGTGATCACGCACACACACAATCACCAAATTTATATATATATATATATATATATATATATATATATATATATATATATATATATATATATATATATATATATACATATATATATATATATATATATATAAATATATATATATATATATATATATATATATATATATATATATATATATACATACGTGTATATATATATATATATATATATATATATATATATATATATATATATATATATATATATATATATATATATATATATATTTACTTATATATAATATATATATGTATATATATATACATATATATATATATATATATATATATATATATATATATATATATATATATATATATATATATATATATATATATGCATATGTATATATATGCATATATATATATATATATATATATATATATATATATATATATATATATATATGCTTATATATATATATATATATATATATATATATATATATATATATATATATATATATATATATATATATATATATATGCTTATATATATATATATATATATATATATATATATATATATATATATATATATATATATATATATATATATATATATATATATATAAATATATATATATATATATATATATATATATATATATATATATATATATATATATATATATATATATACGTACATAGGTGTGTATATATATATATATATATATATATATATATATATAATATATATATATATATATATATATATATATATATAGGTATATATATATATATATATATATATATATATATATATATATATATACGTACATAGGTGTATATATATATATATATATATATATATATATATATATATATATATATATATATATATATATATATATATATATATATATATATTTATATATATATAACGGAGCTATATTAGTCTGGGCTACCCCTATTATGTTGGTTTGCTGTGAGTTATCAGACAAAAATCTCACACCATCGTCAATCTGCTTTTGCCAGCGGGTTAATGGAAACTAGCCAAAAGCAGACATGAGTAATACAACTCCATCTTGGCCTAGGTGGCACCCAGATATGTACCACTGCAGAGGTTGCTAAAAATCTCTGTACTACAAAAGGCCACCATTGGGAAGTTGAATCTTGCAACATATAATGTTAGGACTCTGTGTAGGGGATGAAGATCGAGTTGTGTTTACTAGAAGAGCCTAAATAAATTGGGATATAAAAGGATTAAGGGTAATTTGAGAACTAGGAAATCTTATAGAGAGTTAAAAGGGAGCCATACAATTTGCTACAGAGGATATGAAAACGAAAAAAGAAAAATAATTTGTGTTTTCTTATATATAAAATCTTACAGGCAACATAAAAACTTTTGATAAAGCTTGTGATAGAATTCCAATATTAATTATCAAACTGAAATAAAAGTATAAACTTAAGATCAATCACATTTATGCACCACCTCCATCCCATACATACGAAGAAAGACCGGAAAAAAAAATTGTCATTGCAGATTTCAGTTCTAAAATGGATAAAAATAGGAGGGGAGTGTCCGTAGTAGGCAAATTTGGAGTATCCATAAGAAGTTACAGACATACTTGTATAATTTGCTGAAAGAAATCATTTTATAATCAACACTTTTTATTTTTAATTATACATAGAAAATGTATATGGTTAAGCCCAAATGAAGAAACGAAAAACGAAATAGATTTTATTCCTATTGGAAAAGTGAATCTAGTTAAAGATGCACCATTTTTAAACAATTTATAGTCGAACGACCATAAAATGGCGAGAATCCACAAATTTCTATATACTGTATAAGGAATCAGAGAGAAAAATCTAATTTTAAGTAAAAACATAAACACTCGTGTCAGAAGAGAAAAAAGTTGATGAATTTAGTTTAGGAATACATAATAGGTAATCAAAAGTAAAAGATGAAATGGAAGCAAATAAAGAACAAATAAACAGCCATTTTACTAAATTTTTATTGGATTCAGAACAAAAGATCGGTGGAAATGTCCATAAAAGATATCAAGGAAACCCATCAGAAAACTCTATACACCTAATAAAGAGAAGAATGGAAATGACGTTGAACTCCAAGATATATAAATAGCAATAGCAGAACTATACAGAACAATAAACTAGCTGAACATCCCACATAATCGTGAACACAACGAGACCAACATGGAGGAAACTATGAAGAAAGGAAGATGTATCAAATTGATGAAAAGAAGACTTGGAGCAGAGCACTTATAGATATTTGGTTTAAAGGATGCAATGGAAATATTATCAACAAAAGAGATGGGTTGATAAAAATTGCAGAGGATTGTTATGCCATACCATCCAATGGTGATATGAGAAATAACTTTGCAAACGGAAATAATGAAACACCTGAGCTGGTGCTATAAGCTCAGTGGCCTGAACAGGGAAAATAGCCCAGTGAGGAAAGGAACCAAGAAAATACGAAATAATTTTTGAATAGTAACTACATTACAATAAATATTTTCTATATAAACAATAAAAAAATATTTTACAAAACAAAAGAACGAGAAATTAGATAGAATAGTGTACGAGTGTACCCTCAAGCAAGAAAACTTTAACCCAAGACAGTGGAAGACCATGGTACAGAGGCTATAGCACTACTCAATACTAGAGAACAGTGCTTTGATTTTGGAGTGACCTTCTCCTAAAAGTGATGCCTACCATAGTAAACAGTCTCATCTTTCCTTACCAAGAGGAAAGTAGTCACTGAACAAATACTCTGCCGTAGTTACCCGCCTTGGGTGAAGAAGAATTGTTTGGTAATCGTAGGGCACTTCTATACTAGCGACATAATCGTCGCAACGTACCTGCTTTCGAACGGCTTTAATTTTTTGCAACTATACATGGCGACGAAACTGACGCTATTTAGGCGCCACAGAACCACCAGGCCATATATACCGGGCGACGAAACTGCCTTTAGGGCTGCCAAAGAGATATATATATATATATATATATATATATATATATATATATATATATATATATATATATATATATATATATATATATATATATATATATATATATATATACAGTCAGCGCGGATCGCTGTGTCCGGGCAGCATCCGCCGTGCATTCATTTTGGTCCCCCCCATATCTACACTAATGCGCAATATAAATCAATAAAAATTTAATTGAACACTCACCAACATCCCTGCTACTTGTCTATAGGGTAGCCTTTCCTCTTCTTGACCTCCAAAAGTCGTCGAGGAACGCTATCGGCGAGGTTTTGGAGTATTTCAGCAGGTATTTCCGCCCACACCTTATGGAGCGCCGCCTCGAGAAGTGTCACGTTTGTCGTCACTTCTTTACGAAGGCGGGCTTCAACTATCGCCCAATGGTTCTCAATGGGCAAAATATCAGGAATTTGACCTGGCCAATCAGGAATATAGTTCACTTCGCTATTTTCCAGCCACTTTTTCACTTTTTTTTAGCCGTATGGCAAGGGGCACCGTCCTGCTGAAAAATTTCAGCTCCTGTAGCCGCAAAACAATCCGATAAATTGTCTTTTAAAATGTTAAAATAGCGGTCAGCATTAACCGTTATGCCTTTAGGCAAAACAAAAAGGCTTGGGGCACCACCGTAGGCAAACGAACCCCAGACCATAAGCGATGCTGGGTGCTTAACTGTCTTGGCCATGAGATTAGGCTTAAGAGGATCTGACCCCTTTCGCCGCCACACTTTTTTCCCGGTCGTCTCACTCACACAAAAGGTTGCTTCGTCACTCCACAAGACACTACGCCACTGCTCCAAGGTCCAATCCTTGTATGTCTTGGCAAAAGCAACCCTCCTCTGCCTTTGTTTCAAAGTTATAGCGGGCTTCTTTCGCGCGATCACTTTCTCGAAGTCGAGGCGCTTCGACAGGTTTTCCTGAATCGTACGAACACTGACGTCGCTCAACAATTTAGGGTTCTGTTCTTTAAGTTGCTTAGCTGTTAATGTTGGATTTTCTTCTAGGGTTCGCTTTAATATATGTAAAGTACGATCAGGAATCTTCCGGGGAGGGGAACCAGCCTGAGAGTGAGAAGGGACCTCTGCGCTACCTCCTACCTTGTACTTCGCCACCAAGCGCCTCACTGTCCTTTCGTTCACGCCAGTATTTTTGACGATTTCCTTCGTTTGCTGATCTAAATTATGACAGGTTATCACTCTAACAATGTCATCGTGACTTGTACGGGGTCTAGACATCAGGGGGAGGGGCGGTTTGATACACAAAAATGCCACGCGAACTCACAAAAGAACGATTGCAACTCGGCCCTCTCAACCTGATACAACCTCACTCCACGACTACAGGGAACACACTGGCTAGCTTCCACCTACGCAGATATGTAGATGCCAACTTGTATAAAAAGATGCCAATTAGTCAATTTGTCCCAGTCG
>NC_090736.1:99005296-99025296 GCF_036898095.1 Palaemon carinicauda
GTATCCATATAGGAAAAAATTTTGCATCTCCACCATCACCCCTTAGGGCACAACATTAATCCTTCCTAAGGAAGGGTTAAAGCAAGTGAATGAGGGACAATCTTAAAAGACATTCCAAGTTAAAATTATCCATATTTTAAACTTAATGCTCCATACATTTCTAATAAATGAGTGTGGTCGAATAAGACGCAAAGTTCACTATGAACTAGTTTATTGAAAATTAATAAACATATAGATCAGTCAACATTTATAAAATTTATAAAATGTTGATGATATTCATAAAAGCATAAAGAAAACAGTAAACAGAAAATATTGTTTCGTCTAAGAAAGGAAACAGATTTGCAACTTTAATCGAATTATTAATAATGTTGATACAGTCTGTATTACTGTTTACTCACACTAGCGTAAAAAACCGCTTGGCACATGTGTCCGTATTATGCTTAGTTCACCATAGACAATGGAACAATTCTTAAGGACATGTTAGTGGCCTATCACTCAGTCTGTAGTAACAGTCTGTGACTACACACCCATCCTTAATTAATCGTCCTAAATTAATTTCACTGTTCCTCGCAGATCTAATCAGCTGGTTTAACAATTCTACCTGCTGGTACCAGAGACTTCTTGAGTTGCTCCACTTGCTTCACATAGTGCATAAAGAACACTTTGGATGACTACCAGCCGGTGTACGAACGAAGAGGTTCAAAGTCCATATAATTAAAGAAATTTATGGAAGAGGTAACTTTCTTCGGATCATGACTTGCGGGTGTACTGTCTGGACCCGTTCTGCGAATAAAATAGGTGAGTTTCACCCTTAGTTGTTTCAGAGATAAATTTTAACATAAGGTTTCTCCTCTGAACAGCTGTCCTCCCTTAAAGTCTGAAGTTCTATGAAGATAGACCTTTAGGCACTCCACTGGACATAGAGATGCATCTTCCTTCAGAGGGCAGATTCTCTAGGGACCCCACCTGTTGGTGGGTAGCTCGTTCTTGATAAGAAACGTTGGGTCTGGAAATAGATTCAGTTCTCCCTCCAAGAACTGGAAGTGGCATTCCTCTCTAGAGAGATCCAATATTTCACTAACTTTGGCCCCCAAAGTGAGTGTAAACAGAAATATGACTTTTTGAGTCAAATCCTTCTAAGCGCACTCCTCATTGTTCATTATTTAGGCAAAGTGAAGAATCATATCTAGCGACCATGAAATGAGTCTTGGAGGCGCTGAAGGACTAAGTTTAGCACGGGCCTTCAGAATTCATTAAGAACGTCGTTAGAAAGGTCGACCTGAAGGGCATATAGTATCGGTCTTGTCAAGGCAGACTTGCACATTGATATTGTGTTGGCTGCTAAACCCTGCTCGTGAAGGTGAATGACGAATGATAAACAGAAATCTGTCGAGATATCTTTTGGTTTCTTCACCTTGACAAAGGACACCCGCTTCTTCCATGATGCCTCATATTGTCTTCTGGTTTCCGCTAAAAAGTCTATACTGTCTCTGGATACCCCGAATTTTTTTCTCATCGCTAAGGAGAGAAAATCATAAGATGCTGGTTCCGGGTTTTCTGTGATGAAGCAAAGACAGTCGACTTCCGTACTCGCTGAGACAGGGTTGGATCTGGTAGCGGTACAAACTTCAGTCGTAGTTCCAATGCCAGAGGGAACCACACGCTGTTTGGCCACTTGTGGGCCGCTATTGCCGCTTTCCCTTTGAAGGATCTCAGTTTGTTGAGGACCTTCAAAAGGAGGTTGTGCAGAGGGAACAGGTAAATTCTTGACCATCTGTTCCAGTCTAGGGACATAGCGTCTACTGCCTCCGCTAGCGGATCCTCGTATGGGGACACGTAACGATCTATTTTCTTGTTGTCTTTCGTCACAAAGAGGTCTATCTGCAGTTCCGGGACTTGACTCAAGATGAAGGAGAACGATCCTGCGTCTAGGGACCAATCTGACTCAATTGGTGTAAACCTGGATAGAACGTCTGCTGTCACGTTGCGGAACCCTTGAATGTGAACTGCTGACAGGTGACATTCTTTTCTTTCCGCCAAACGGAATATGGCCAACATCACTTGATTGATTTGAGGTGACCCCGACCCTTGTCGATTCAGGCATCTCACTATCACCTCGCTGTCTAGAACCAATCTTATGATGGTCGAGTGGCGAGGAGATACTTTCTTTAGTGTCAGAAGTACTGCCATGGCTTCCAGAAAGTTGATGTGAAATGACTTGAAAAGATTGGACCAAGCTCCTTGGACTCTCTTCTGGTGAGAGTGGCCTCCCCAGCCTTCCTTTGAAGCGTCTGTGTGGATAGTAACT
This sequence comes from Palaemon carinicauda, assembly GCF_036898095.1. Lineage (NCBI taxonomy): Eukaryota > Metazoa > Arthropoda > Malacostraca > Decapoda > Palaemonidae > Palaemon > Palaemon carinicauda. Next base: position 99,007,605 of record NC_090736.1, read on the forward strand.
GACGGGGGAGGAGGTTGAAGAAGTATTGATTTCTTCAGTTGCTTGTTTTTGGACCACGGCTTGAGAAGCGTTCGCAGTCGAGTCGGTAGTGGTCTCATTAGATCTCTTCGTGCGTTTGATGCGTATCTTCTCCAGACTCCTGTTGCATCCCTTAGTTGTGCTCTTAACACTGGATCTGTTATCGAAGCAAACTATAGAGAGCTCAGCACTCTCTCTTGTTCGCGTCTTGATATCTGTTTGGATTTTAGTAGTCTCTTGACAGATCCTGCTATTTCTTTCCTCTTCTTCCCAGGAATGGAATGTCGATGTGACTCCAAATTCCAGTGGTTTCCCAACCACTGAAATTTTTGAGCTGGACATAGTCGAGACTTTTTTATGTTGATCTTGAATCCCAGATATTCCAGGAACTGGATCACTCTCTTGGAGGCTTGCATGCATTCTGTCCTGGATGGTGCCAACACCAGCCAGTCGTCCAAGTAGGCCACTACTTGGATCCCCTTTACGCGTAATTAATGGACGGCTGCGTTTGCAAGCTTCATGAAAATCCTTGAGGCTATGTTTAGCCTGAATGACATGGCTGAAGGCATAAAATCTTCTTTGCAACTTGAAGCCTAGGTAGGAGGAGAGGTGACGATTAATTGGAACATGCCAATAAGCGTCAGACAAGTCTATAGAGACGGTATATGCCCTTTTGGGCAGTAGGGTCCTTGTGTGTTGAAGTGTGAGCATCCTGAACTTGTAGTTCTCTATGAACTTGTTGAGTGGTGACAAGTCCAAAATGACTCTGAGTTTTTCTTAATCCTTCTTTGGAACACAAAACAGCCTTCCTTGGAACTTGATGGACTTCACTTTTCGGATTACTCTTTTGTCTAAGAGTTCTCGGACATATTCTTCCAGAACGGGGTTAGAGTGTTGGAAGAACTGAGGAAATTGAGGTGGAGGACTGCTCCAGCTCCAACCTAGTCAATTCTTTATTGGGCTATGGGCCCAGGTATAGAAGGTCCAATGATCCCTAAATAGATGTAGTCTCTCTCCTACTGGAAGCATCTCACTTCTGCTGTTGTGGACCTCAGGCCTTGCCTCCTTGACCGTGTCCCCCCTGAATCCCCTTCCCCTTGAAGGGCGTCTAGAAGAACCTCTGGTTGTTCCTCTAGCTTTTGAGCGAAAGGAAGAAGTCTGCCTTTCAAAAGCTGGGTTAAAAACTGGCGACTGTGTCGTAACTTTTTGAGGTAACAACTGGTACGTGGTTGGAGGTTGTGCCACTATCTGAGGCACCACGGTCGCAGGAAGTTGCTGTTGTTGCTGTCGGTAGGGCTTAGCCGGTCGTGAGGATAGCCTAGGCCTTCTTGTCTTCTTCTTGGGTTGGGGACTCTCATCTGGAGAAGATTTTCTCTCAAGAATTAAGCCCCACTTTTAGAGAAGGTTCCTATTCTCCATGGTGGCCTTGTTTACTACCTCTTTAACCACTTCGCTGGGAAAGAGGTCTTTACCCCAGATGCAAGAGGAGATCAGCTTCCTCGGTTCGTGCCTCACCGCAGCCGAGGTGAACACGAACTCTCTACAGTATCTCCTAGTTTTAATAAAGCTATAGAGATCCTTCGTAACTGTGGCCAGATGGGTTTTGGCCACTACCGTGAACTTGTCTTGGTTCTTGGGGTCACTAGCCATCGTTTCTAACGTCATTTGCAACGACATCGATGCCGCAAGTCTTTCTTTCATCTCTTGCTCTCTGCGCAAGAGAAACTCCAACAGCTTTGGAAGTTCCTCACCATACTGACGTTCGGCAATATCAGCTTTCAGCTTCCTGACTGAGAAGGTAAGGTGGACGGCCTTCCTGTCTTTTTGGTCCAAGGGTAAAGTCAGGGATATTGGCTTGCATTCCTCTAAGGAGGGGCATGGTTCCCTGCCTCCGTCGCCTTCAAGGCTGCCTTATATCTCTTTTCAATGAAGGGAAAGGCTCTGGTTAGAGAGGCCAAAAAGGAGGGGAGCTTCTTACTCAAGGCTGGCCCCTTTGAGTTCGTGAAACCTATCGCTTTCATTGAGCTCGCTAGTAACGCCTGTGCTTTACTATGGTCAAGAACTATGACCTCCTTCGGCTCTGTCCCCTCCTTTGAGGCTGGCTCCTTCCTAAGACGGACATAGCAGTCCGGGTAAGAATCTTTGTTGGGCCAAAACTCCACATCTTCAAGGGAAATTGAGCCCAGCTTGTCCGATATAACAATCTTCCCGGTTGTCATTGGCATGTGTTCGGCATACCTACAAGGATTGGCATCCAAGCACAAAGGAAGATCCTTCACGTTGAGTCGCTTCTGGGGCCCACGTGATGCTGCAAGACTTCGTATCTCCAGTTTCATCGCAGCTTCCTTTTCATCATTCTTCTTTTGTATTTGTTGAATCATCTCAACAACAGAAGAAAGAGGGAACAGGTTCTGGGGCCGGAACCAATGTAACCGACACCTCGTCGATTTCTTCTTCTTCTATTTCTGGAGCCTGGGTCAGCTCCCCCTCCTGACTTTCTCCTGGAAGGTCCTTCTCTGTATAATCCGACACTTCTGACATCCTATCGTCCAATTGGATCTCTTGAAGGGTGGCCGAGACTTCAGAATCTACCGAATTCAGGACAGTTGGTATCTCCTCCTGAGGCTAAGGAATGACTGCATCAGCCGATGCCTTAGGGAAAAGGTAGGCCCTCATCTTCTCATTTGGAAGGTAGGGGCCTGAAGTGTTTTTCTGAAAACCCCTCACCCAGGTTCGCAACTTTTCCCTAGCAGCATCCCTTTACTCCGCCGACATAGGGGTGTCAAATGCCTCGGTAATCAGGTTAGAACATATGGTACATACCTGAGGGTCCCAATACCGGAGATCACCTTTAGAGGCTGCTCATACTGCGTGCCTCCTGCAAAACTCATGTCCACAGAAGTTCTTGCTGCGGACATTGCAGAACACACTCCCACACTTCGGATGGTCCTCTTGTAAAGAGAAGAAAATCCATGAGTATCAAGAGAAGGTTTTTCACTTATTATTAATACATGTAGCTTATACAGTAAAGCTAGAAAGGAAAGACACTTACTTGTATTTCCTGCAGAGCCAATTGCTGTAACCTCCCAAGATATTAAAACTAAGGTTAATTCTTAATCTAGAATACCTTATATATTTTCCTAGACGGAAAGTTAAGGTGTAGCTGACACCATGAAATAAAGTTTTAGTATACGGGATAGAATGAATACAGAAAGAACTCACTTCCTATATATTGTACGGTCTCAACAAAAGGTTGTACAAGATAACATTAGGTATGTTGGAAGAACTTTAGAGTTACAACAAACTCTGAACTTTAATTTTATTAATGCAGTTTATACTACCCCACAATATAGTAAATACTATACATCGCATGCTGTCGTGCCGGCCAGCATTTACCCCTGTATAGTTCAAAGGTATGCTACCTTTAACTAATAGGCAGCAGGTCACTGGCTCGCGAATGAGTGCTGGCCGGCAACCTGAAACACTAGCACCCAACTGCCGGCCACTAATCGTAGTGGCCGGCAGATCTCGGGGTTTGTTTCTACTGCCAGCAGTCAAAGGTAGCGATACCCATGCCGGCCGGCAGTAACTACGAACCAGAGAACCTCCACTCACCCGGCTGCTGGCTGTTTGAGCCGGCAGCCGGGCTAAGAGTACAATACACTAGCAAGAGAAATAGTATGAATATAAGGTTATAAGGCGGCATTGTCATACAACCTTCCATCCAGAAAGAGTGAACATATGGAAGGGGAGAATGTAGCATTCAAGCTTCCTATAAATCCATAGCCTGCCGGGCTCTACCAGCAGACACGGAAGGGAGACCAAGGGAGGTCTGGGGCTCACTCTGCAGTAGAAAAAGGGTCTCTGCCGGCCGGCACGCTATTGCAGGCCGGCAGAGACCACCATCCTAACCTACACTAGGTACAGAAGTAGGACTGCGTCCAAGAGATGTGATGACTAGGCCATCACTAAGAAAGAGAGGGGGGAAGGGATAAGGGTCCTGTAAACCTCGTTCTAGTATGAGACACACCCAGCAGTTAGGAAAGCTCATCCTAACCTAAAGTTTGTCGGAGGAAGGCTGACAATACTTGCTATCCTCCTCCATACCAGATCAAAGTTAGGTGTAGTTATTTCGCCAGGCAACGGAGAAAACTCATTCTCCAGCCCGAGAATAACAACACAGGACAGTCTGCTAGACCACTAGTAGAAGGAATCATCTCGTACAGAATCCTTCAGATGTGGGCTAGGGAAGCAAAGCCTCCTGTGTCTGCCCCTAACCTAGCAAAGGAAACTCATTCTCTATGCTAGAAGACGCAGACCACAGACTAGAAACTCTGATGTTCTGCCCCAAACCCAAAAACCAGTCACTCTGATTACCGGGTCAAGACAGACATATCCTAATATAGTTATACCTGAATATTATTCAGATAAAACCACTAGGACTAAGCCTAAGGCTTACTCAGAGGGAGAAAGGGATTGAACTTAGTCTCCAGAGGAGAAAAGAACAACCAGGGATGTGTGCGAAAGTATACTAAAGCCCAGCCTAGGTGCGGTGAGAATCGATTACCTAAATCACCGAAACTCTCTCATATACAATCTTGAAGAAGAAAATTCAACAATGTCTTACATGTATAAAATATTTGCCTATAGCTTCAATAACATAACACTCGGAAAACTTATATTATGCATGAAAGTACTAGGGCTAGACGCCTAGGCTACTAAGACTCACGAAGGGCTAGATCGATTACCTAAATCGCCGAACTGAAACCTAACTCCATCATATAAGAATTCCTAGAGGCCCTAAATAGCTAGGTTTATTAAAGCATAAAAACCGGGCACGTCGCTCTGGCTAACTAAATGACCCATGCAAAGGGATCGGCAGCATCCAGGATGCCTCCAGTAGGCAACAGCTCTTGTTTACGTTAATATACCTTTTGATTTAATTCAAAATGACAATTAAAGATAATACTCAACTTTCCAGAGGCAGAAGAGTCCAGATGAGGCATCATAATTTTGAATAATATCCAAAATTACGAGAGATCACAAGGGAAAACACCGAGTAGTAGAGCTACATGAAAAGGAATAAAGATGGCGCTGCCATTTTGGTCATATACACACTGGAAACGGAATAGGGGAAATTCCTTATGAACGGCTCTCCTTTCATTCTCGTTATTACATTCTTGTCACTGTACCCTTCGAAGCGTTAATACTGTTCGGGGTGAAGATAGCTATGTGGAGTGTCAAGAATACATCCTCTGATATTATGCGATATCCCTGTTAGATTTATTTAGGGATATTCGCCACAGGAGTTAGAATTCTGGATACCTTAAGGTAAAATTCTCTGGGAATATCACTGTAGTCAAATATATCCTAGGAAGCTACCCTTTAGGAACTTCCATCAGGACGATATGGCCTGAACCCAGATATATATATATATATATATATATATATATATATATATATATATATATATATATATATATATATATATATATATATATATATATATATATATATATATATATATATATATATATATATATATATATCACAGCGCTGGCAAGCGTGACCGGGGACAAAACAACGCCCTCTCTCTCTCCTCCCCACTCCCTTAAAATAAAAGCAATGGGGATAGATAAAACCCGCAAAAAGTCCCGATGGAATATGGGCATGAAATTTGGCTATTATGGTCTTCTAATAACACATAGGTGAACCTTAAAGTTTGAAGTCTATAACTCAAAAGGTTTTTGAGATATTAAGTATTGCATGCAAAACACGCAAAAATGCGGCCAGTGCTGTTATATACGATTACCAAAACGCGAAAATACAGGTTTTTAGAAAAGTACTTTCCCGACAAAGTAGAAGCTTGAAACTTTAGGATTTGCCTTTTCTTACTACTTCTAGGCGATCCTGAACGTTTCAAGTCCCTATCATTTAAGGGTCAAGAGATATCACGTCAAAGATATGCCAAAATATGGCATATTTTGTATAAATATTCAAGTGTTCTATATATAGATAGATAGGTAGATATAGAGATAGACGCTTCAAAAGTAAAAACGGGGGAGCTTATTTCTCAGCTTCTGAATAAGCTAGAAAGATGTTCGACCCCAGGTTTTGAAGATAAACTTATAAGGGATGGCTTAGGCTATGTGCAGATGTGACCAGGTGGTCACGTGGGGTAGAGTCACGTGACATGAGTTTTCAAAAGGTACTATAATGGCAGTGCTTGTTTCTCAGCCTCTGAATCAGCTAGAAAGACGTTCGACCCCAGGTTTTGTAGGTCTGAACTTAAATTGTGGCCTAGGCTATTTGCGGACGCATTTAGATGGTCAAGTGGGGTAAGGTCATGTAGTTAGATTTAGAGATAGATGCTTCAAAAGCAAAAACAGGGGAGCTTATTTCTCAGCTTCTGAATATGCTAGAAAGATGTTCGACCCCAGGTTTTGAAGATAAACTTATAAGGGGTGGCTTAGGCTATGTGCGGATGTGACCAGGTGGTCTCTTGGGGTAGGGTCACGTGACAAGAGTTTTCAAAAGATACTATAACGGCAAATGCTTGTTTCTCAGCCTCTGAATCAGCTAGAAAGACGTTTGACCCCAAGTTTTGTAGGTCTGAACTTAAATTGTGGCCTAGGCTATTTGCGGACTCATTTAGATGGTCACGTGGGGTAAGGTCACGTGACATAGGTTTGAAATAGCATACTAGCGGGAACGCTTGTATATCGGCCCTCGAATGATATGAGCTACAAAGACGTTTGACCCCAAATTTTAAAACCATAGTCTTAGATTATTGCTATGATGGTTCGGATAATCACGTGATGTCACATCTGAAGTCACGTGATCTTCGTTATTGAACGACTCCTTCTTTTGCTTATGATAATGTTCATTAGCTATGTTTCTTAAGGAGTTAGAAATACGTTCGACAAAAGATTTTGAAAATCTGAACTCAGGTGTTGCCTAGATTATGCTGGAATTTACCTTATTATCAACTATCTTGTAAGGTAAGGTAACATGAGAGATAACACGCTATTTCAGATAAGCGGTATGGCTTACTTTTTGACGCCCGAACAAGCTGCTCAGTTAGTAAACTTTGTAAATCTCAGATTCGATTTCCCTAAGAGTGATACTGTTCTTTATAACAAGCTGTTTTCTTGTGTTCCAGTATTTTTTTTTTTTTTCGGTCATGGAGTACTTTCTGTACTGCCGCCTTCCAGGCCATTACTTCGATATCGTCTCTTTACCCAAAGAAGCTTACAGTTCCAATGTTGCAAAGTGGTTAATAGTGAGGTTTTAAAGCTGATCTCGCTTTTACAACTTATCCTAAACCAAGAGGCTTACCTACCTCCTCATGATAAGCCACACTTGCAAACCACATTGATCCTAGGATTTCGGAATCAAGTTTCATTGGAAAGGCAATTGATCAGGATGCCTAAAGTAAAACCAACTATGTGATTAATGGAATTCGGAGTGATTCGTAATTTTTCCAATAATTTTCTACTCCTGAATAAATCTGCCATAGCGTCCTTTTTTGTTTGTCTTTTCACAGAATTTACAGTTCTATTAACGAAAACTATAATATCAGTTTGTTTTTCTCTGGGACTTACCTAAGAGGGATTGATTTATTGATTTTATAATGCAACAGGGAACCACTAGATTTAAAGGTATTGATATAAAACCCTGATAGTTATTATTCAAGTCTATTACAGGAATAGTTATTTTTCTATTATGATTACCTTTGACTTTTAATCTATCTTCTGAGAAAACAAAGATATATCGTTTCAGGTATACTATATATCAGTACTATAGCCTATATCTGTATATCTATCAAAACGCTCTTACTATACATTGATGCTTATAGAGTACTAGACCTAAATGGTATTTTTCCTTTCTGTGTGTGTGTATTATTATTATTATTATTATTATTATTATTATTATTATTATTATTATTATTATTATTATTATTATTATTATTATTATTATTATTCAAGCTCTGATTATTAAAGTTCTAATACTCTATGTTTTTATGGTGACGCTAGCCTTTCTGACTATCACCAAAATGACTTAACTCCCAAATTATCTAAAGTATTTGAACGTCTTTTAGCAAAACGTCTAAATTTATATGTTGATGGTAATAATCCATTCCTTAGTTTGCAATTTAGGATTCGCTAAGGCCTTGGAAAATATGATCCCCTTCTTATCATTTCTAGTGCTGTACAGAAATCACTTGATTGTTGTCAGGAAGTTCGTATGATTTATCTTGATTTTAGAGCTGTCTTTGACCGTTTTAATCATGAGTCCCTTGCGTTGAAACTTAAATAATTGGGAGTAGATGCGTCTTTTATTCAAATTGATAATGAATTTTTACTCAATGAATTGCTGAAAGTAGGAGTAGATGGACATAATAGTAAATAGTAAATATAGTAAATATATAGAGGTAATTTTTGCACTATGACATTGAAATTTGCACAGAATATGCATTTATATGTTCACAATACTTCAGCCAATTTTAGTCTCCCTAAATTGAATAGTTTTTTTATTTCTGTTTTTTTCTTGTTTTTTGTGGACTTTTTCTCTTATTTTCAAAATATATCTCCTCCCTTATTTATGGATCAATTTTAAAAATTTAAAAACCAACATAGTGCTTATAGTATATACAATACAAAAAAAGGTGCATACTTTCAAATTTTCTTATGTTTTTTGTTCCATCTCGTAAAAAAATATCAAAAAAAAAAAAAAAAAAACATTTCAATTTTTTTCCAATTAATTTTTTTTTTTTTTTGGGGGGGAGGCGATAGGAAAAATCTTGTCGTTTTTTTCTATTTCTACAATCATCCAGAATTATAATACTTTTATATTTTAAAAAATTGGTCCATAAATAAGGAAGTAGTTAGCAATTTGATAACGAAAAATACTATTTTGAGAAATAACAGTTTAAAGTTTTGATGTACTCACATTTGTTGGTAAAGCTGATCTGGAAAGTGTACAAGGCTCCTGGTCCCCTCTTTTATAAAAAGATATTATCACCTCTTTTAGACATGGGTATTTTTCTATTGTTGCAAGGGGGGGGGGGGGGTTCATAGTATGCCAGTCTACTCATTGTTGCCAGGTTTAGTACCCTAACTGGCTCTTGGCTGATATGCATCTCCTCTCCTTGCATATACTTTCTTTTTCTTTTTCGGTGGAGCAATGGATATGCTCTTTCTTCTTTTTTCTTTTAGTGTTAGAGTTTTTAGACATTGCTTTGTTGCATCTTTCATTACTGGGATTAATGAGCCAGCAATGTAACCTACATTGTGCTCAATTGCTGCAATATGGTAGGCAAAAGTGGCAGTATCTTTTCCATGATATGTTTTCAGGTTCTTCACATTTACACTTAGTAATCAAAGTAACATCTAAATTCTGTCTTTCAAAATCAAGTTCAATTTTGCTGCTACAATCACTGCATGTGACTCTTTCATTAAAACATCTTAGTGTCTTTTTTTGATAAGCAAATTATTTCATCATCATCTTTTTGTTCACTTTGTTTCATCATACTCTGTTCTTTTTCACTCATGTATTCTTTCATGAGTTCACCTCGCCGTTCAGCTCCAGCACAAACAGCTGGTGTGGAGCACGTGTCACTAACAACACAAACACTTGTTGCATCATCATTCATATCACTAATAATATTATCAGAGCAAATTGTATCATCTTCATCATCTGATAGCACTAATGATAAGTCCTCCTCAATATCATCAATTAAGCCCACGGTTTGACTTATGTTCGTAGGAATCCTGTAAAACATATTTGTAGGATCAGTGAGGTCATTTCTGGAAGATACAGAAGACAAAGTGATGAGAGGGGGTGGGGGTAAGCAGAGATTTAATGCTCCCCCTAGGGATCACCAATATGACGGGAGTGTGGAGGCATTGAAATTATGAAGATATCTCCCAAACATCTAACTTTTTCTAGAGATAGTACAGGTATTTATAGGCCTCAGGGGGTCAGGCAAAGATGAAAATTACATGTTTATTTACAATAAGTTTGGCTTTAGCATATAAATAGATAATGTCAAATTTTAGATGAAATTGTTACATTCAACGATTTTTGATGTGGCATGCAAGGGATATTGCAGTGTAGAACAAAACTAGAATCGGGCATATTTCTTTATCTGTATGTGCGTTGGTAATTTCCTCCACCAACGAAGTTGTAAATAGGTTAAGCTTTGGCCCCTATTTGTGTGTTCGTTCGTGTGTGTGTGTGTGTGTGTGTAATGACACTTGAATGGATTAACTATTATGTAAAAAGCTTGAAAAGATTAAATTTGGGAAGGTCAAGGTCAGGGTCACGTTCAAGCAAAATATCCAATTCACACAATAATCCATAAGTTTGGACATCGTTGTGATAGCAACTTCAAACTAGGTTCATATTTGAGTGTAAAAAAATAATCCACACCAATTAATACATTTAAATGTAAAACGTCAAGATCAAGGTCGAGTTAAAGGTCGAGAAATAAGCTGCCATGGCGCGTGTGTGCACTCTTCCGATTGCCTCTCTAGTTGTACTTTGCATCCATACAATTGAGCCTGGCTTTATTCTTTATCAATAATAACAGTTGCTAAGTTTTGATTGGTATAAACATTTTATGTGTGAAATTTCCGCTAATAAAATCCATTACTAAAGATATTAGAATGTAATAGGGAATATTGCGATGAATTTTACATTGGAATTCTTAATGTTCAAATGATTTTCTATCCTATGATTATCACAAAGCAATTTAATTGACTCATACAGCATTTCATCTGTTAAAAGGAAATATAATAAATTACACATAATTCCGTGACTGAATTAGGAATAAGTAAAATATGAAGTAATTGACACAAATGAAAAATAATGAATTTACGTTTGTATATGGCCAATGAATAAACAAGTGCCTGACGGACCATACTCAATAAAAAATAGAAAAAAAAAAGTTATTTATTATAATAAACGAATTATAACAAACCTAATAAGACCCATAAACCTTTCACATATATGATTAACGACACTTATCTATTCTGGAGATCCATGATTTTAAGTTTAGATCCATTGAGCCTTTTAGTGTGGCTGGAAGAGTTAAGAGATTTTAACTCGAGATGTAATTAGAGAGATGAATAACAACGAAAGATCTTCATACTTTATATTTTCGTTGGTGTGAATCCATTCCATTTTCTCTTGAGCGGAACTCAAGCGAACGGAGGGGAATAGAATCCATAAATTCGTTAAATAAAAACAGATAATAGCTTAAATAAACTATACGGTAGTTTCTCTCTTAGTAATAATTCGCATAAGTTCGTCGGATATCATAAAAACATATCAATGATACATACCCTGAACCAAATTCAGGTGTTTCCTTTTGCCCAATTCGAAATAACACAGGAAATTAATGAGCGTATCCAAGAAAGAAAAATCTTTATGTTGATTGATAGGAGTATGTTTGTTTTTTATTTATATTATCACCTATTATCCTGTGTTCCTTATAAGAGATGAATATTAAAAGTATTGAAAATATGATATTATTTATTAGATTAGCATAGAACAAGTAAACTAAGTTTAATCAATGTAAAGTTATTGTGAACAACGCAGATGAATAATCTACTGTACATGTAAAAAAAAAAAAAAAAAAAAAAAAAAAAAGTAGAATAACAGACCCTGAGTGGAATTTCTACTTAATATTGCTAGAATGATATATCAAAAATGACCATTCAATTTATATTTATGATGACTACACTCTCTTTTTTGGTACGAGGAGGGCATTTATATTAAATATTATTCAAAATAAAAAGGATACAGAAGCCGTGACCAATTTCTCGGAATATATATTTGCAAGTTTTTATTTTCAAGTTTAATCAAATTTAGGATTTTTTCTTTTAATATATCCGCTAAGTAGATTATAAAATCGAGTGGGTTCATTAATTAATTAATTTATATTTCTGCGGGTGTCTGTAGAGACGATTATTTATTATTTTTTCATAGGTTGATTTGTCTGCATGTCTGGCTAAGATTAAGTGAAATACTTGAGGGATTTCGCTGAAATTTACCGAAGATTGACCTTAGGTCACTGTTGACCCAATTAAATTTTGCAGATGATCTGATTCCGGATCAGGATTCTAAATCTGGATTTTCATTATTTTTTTTTCGCCAATTCAAAGATAATGTTAAAAGAGATTTATAAAATTTTCACCAGCGATAGATCTCCGTCTATGGACGACTCCATTAACTTTTGTAGATGATCATGTACCAGATCCTGTAGTTTATACTATTGTTGTTTTATTATTACCCCCATGTTCTTTGCTGTTGCTCATTTATTATTCCTATTATTCACCTTATAAAGAATTTATGTCCTAGTGTTAGGATATACTAAAATTTAGATATAGGTGCAACCATAACCAGGGAGCTAGGGAATAAAGACGTGTAAACATTTATTAAGAGTTCCCGAAAGAAATATGCGTTTCTTCATTCAAATGATAATGATAATAAAAGAGAAATCAGAAATTTCAGGCCTCAGACAATGAATAGCACCAACATTTACCCAAAGTCTATTAAAATCACCTAAACTGATGATATGCTAACTTTATATTAGATTGTGAAAAGTGCAATGTTTCTCCAAAATCATGATCTTACCATATCACATCCAAAATTGCATGGCCAATTCTAATGCACACTATTTATCAATAGTTTTTATTTTGTGAAAATCCTATCCGTCAATTTGTTTTGTCGCAATCTTCAATGTGATGAAAAATGCAAATCTGGATCTAGAATCCAGATCCGGTACCGGATCATCTCCGAAAGTTGAAGAAATTAATTTTTTAGGTTATCTTTAAAATGTCGAGAATTGCAAATACTGATCTAGAATCCGAATCCGTATTTGGATTATCTCCCCAATTTAATGGGGTCGTTCATGACCTAAGGTCTATCTTCGGTGAAAATTTCATCAGAATCCATCAAGAAGTTTTGACTAGATTTTGGCCACAACATACACACAGAAATAAATTAATAAATCAATAAACCAATCAGAAAATATAACATCTTCGGTTAATGTAATAATAATAATAATAATAATAATAATAATAATAATAATAATAATAATAATAATAATAATAATGATAATAATAATAATAATAATAATAATAATACTTTTCTCTATTTGGCCTATTAATTGGATCTCTGTAAATATTTTGTATATTACTGAGAGTAAACTTATTGTGCTGTAATTTTCTTGGTCTTTAGATCCTGCTATATATATATATATATATATATATATATATATATATATATATATATATATATATATATATATATATATATATATATATATATATATATATATATATATATATATATATATATATATATATATATATATATATATATACATATATATATATATATATATATATATATATATATATATATATATATATATATATATATATATATATATATATATATATATATATATATATATATATATATATATATATATATATATATATATATATGTATATATATATATATATATATATATATATATATATATATATATATATATATATACACACACACACACACACACACACACACACACACACACACACACATATATATATATATATATATATATATATATATATATATAATGAATTTTTCCAAGTTCTAACTATGGAGTATTCTTGCAGAACTTTTTTGTAAGACTCAGCGAGCTTCACTACTATGAAATCCCCTCCATCTATTATCAAATCAATTGCTAGGCCACCTTGTCCTTCAGGTTTGTCTCTTTTTATACCTTAAAATGTTTCTTCAGTTTTCATATTGTTACTTTTGATGGCTTCTTAAGTGTTTATTTTTTTCCATTGGCAATGCTATTTTTCACATTACTGCTGTATATCATCGTATAAAAAATCATCTGCAACTTTTATCACTTAATCTCTTTTGTTTATAATATTTCTATTTCCACCCTTTGAACCAAATATCTGTAAGTATATAAGATTACTTCTAGATGTTTTAGTATCAGAAAATAAACGATCGCTAATGCTTCAACTTAGATGTAATTTACTCTACGACTTACATAGTTTTGAGTCAAAATTAAACGACTCAAAGTGTTAATGGAGTTGTCCAAAAAAGTCTAAAGATTAAATAATACAGTTGGCTTACAAATATATAGTTTTATTGCGTATCTAAAGAGAATATACACTATTTACAAAAATATTCTATAATAGAATAGAGCGGTATGAAACAGGTCTTCCTTTACATATTTTAAATAATCAAAATATTTTTCTCGATCCACACTCGCCTGTACGAAATCTCTAGAAATTTTAATCTATTTATTAAAATAAAGAAATAGTAAAGGGGTCTGCTCTCCGACAAGGGCACTGGTCTATATTATGCAATTAGGCTTCTACATAAAGGCACTTAAGATTAATTGCAAGTGTGTAAAAGTTTCATAATAAATTATTCTATTATTCAGCATAGTAACCATCAGTTTCACACTGAAAAATTTAACTAAACTTAAACAATTGTAGAAATGCATCAAGTGGCAAAAACATCGATTATTGAGTCATCTTAACTTTTGGAAAATACTTTTCATAATAAATTGTATTACCAATCACTTTAGTAAACACAGAGTATTTATATTTAAACACAATAGTTGATTATCGAGATCAGACATTCTTCTTGTAGTTGTTCTGATTTCTTGCAACTATAAAATGACAGCTTGAGAAGGGCAAGGATTGCTGGGTCCTCCGTCATCAAAACTGGATGTACCATGTAATCCTCAATTTTCCATCTGTTATTGTTTGGGGGAAGTAGATCCTGCTTGGCTTTTAGTGATAATAAGCGTGTTAATTTTGTGCATTCAAGTATCTGAAGTTGTGGAGTTCCATAATTACTTTTGCTTGAAGCAGAAAGGTTTTTGTCGTATTTCATCAGCTGATGCATGAGCCCAGTCATTGATTTTTAGATTTAAATGATAAAGAACTCTGTCTTCTAAGGTCATGTCACCTATACTTATCATCTTTCCCAATTCAGCCACAAATATCGGCTCTGTGTGCATACTTTAAGGACATGCATGGACATCAACTTCCCCATATTTAATAATGTGGGGGCCAAATTCCATTCCCTTGCATAATGCAATGCAGAAAAACTGTCCAACCACGCTTTTTAAGCCTTGTAACATTCCTATGCACAGGTATGGTCTTCATTTTTTTTTCTTCTGTCAAAGCAGTGCAGAATCACACTTTTTCATATTTCTCTTTTTTTCTTGAGACTGTATCCCAATCCTTCTGTGGTCTCAGCAGCATAATTTCTATGTCGAATGTCTTGTGTCTGCTTATTCATGGCCAAAAAAAAAAATCTTTTACGTGCATGGACTCTTTTTTTTTTTCCCCCTTATAATGCTTGGTTTTAATCAGAAAAAGAAAATATCTGCGTAAAAATCACTTCTTCATTTAACTATTGAATACTAATCTTTTCCGTTTGTTTGTTTTCAATAAGAAATAAGCATAGCACTTAAGTTGAAAAAAACTCCATTGTCACCAATAAGATAGGGTGTAGTCATTCCATTGGTTGTGGAAAGCAATTGTGACGGAATCTCATCAAAAACAGGTTGCTATAGCTCAGCAAGCAAATCAGACTTACTTGTGCTCCATAAAGTATCGTACATGCTGTACAAGCAATTGAGAAAAGACCTGAAAATAATTCATTGATATTCACTAACTGAAGTTAATATCTCCATATTTGGCTGCAATGACGAGTAGACCAAACTAGTTTATATCTGCAATGATAGAATATATATATATATATATATATATATATATATATATATATATATATATATATATATATATATATATATATATATATATATATATATATATATATACATATATATATATATATATATATATATATATATATATATATATATATATATATATATATATATATATATATATATATGTGTGTGTGTGTGTGTGTGTGTGTGTGTGTTGTTGTTGTTGTTTATTTTTCTGGTTAAACCTTTTTCCTTTCAGTCAATTTATCCGATTTTTGCTTCTATATAAGGTCAGAGATCTCACAAATTCTTCTCTTTGTTGTTTATTATATTTACATGACATAACATTTACTAAATAGTATTGAACAACTTACCTTTCTTGGATTTCAGTTATATCAATCATTGTCTGGTTAGACTTTCAATGTCTTTCTTTGCAATGTTCATTTATTGATTTTACATCTAGTTATATGCTATATGTTTATCCGTTTTGTATGTGTGCTTTACATACAAGTAATATTACATTAAATTAATCATAAAACTATTTTAGTTTACCTCCCATAATTGTAAGATATTAAAGTATACATGTAGACAATGTCAATTTATCATTGTTGCATGAGATTTTGCCACAAATCTGGTAAAAGAGTATACTAACATAAAAATAGAAAATAAAATCACAATATTTTGAACACTTTCCTGAACTGTAAAAAGGCATCAAAATAGAACTAATTGATTAAGAAAAAGTTATTATTTTTCAGGTAAGCTCCCTGTAACTATGAAATTTAAAGAAGCTCTAGATCCTGTCAGCTTCATTATGAAATAGACCGTAGCAAAACAAGTGATACGGCTATTTAAGTATATCAACTACATAGTTTCAAACCTTGTTTGTATTGACAATAGAATCCTTCAATTGGCCCTGAGTAGAAATTAGAGCATGATCTGGTATACAAGACTAACAACCAGTAAATGATCAAGAAGAAAATAAGATGAATAATTAGCTTTAAATAATTTAATATTATTTTCTTGGTTGTTTCTGTTTGTAATATTTCCTTTTTTCATAATAAACGACAACAAAATACAAGTACAACTTATTTACAAAGGTATAGGATATGTTAACTTTAATATCTGTCTTGATTTTATCTCTTGCCAGGCAAACAAGTCTTGCTTCCCTCTGTTTTAATGAATTCCCCTTATGATTCCCCCTCGTTTATTTGCATTTTTTTCGGTAAAATATTTACTAGTTTTCCTCCCTTGATAATCTATAGTGGCTCTTTGATTTTAATCTTATCTTAAGAGAAATAAACATCGGAATAATGATAATTAAGTAACCGCAACATTATACTGAACGTACTCGTAAACGTATTTATCAGCACGTGGTTCTCGGGTTAATCTCTTCTTAAACAGATTCTACACGAGTAAAATAAATGCATATCCGATTTGCGCAGGCAATCTATAATGTTTCACCAAGAGTAAGGGAGACAGAGAGCGATAACGTAACTGATATAATAGTAATTAGGTCGATGGGAAGGCTACCTTATTAACCAGGGGAAAACACACACACACACATTAGTGGAATTGAGTTGCTTTGGACCTGTCCTAATTCCGGAGAATCATGCCTGAAATGGCTGTCAGTGATGTTTACTACATAGTTCTTGCGGTAATTTTCTTTTTTTGATTTTTAGGCCGTTACAGAATGCTCACTTTCTCCCAAACAATATCAAGGGAATATAATGAATAAAATTTCTTCAACATGGAAATAACACCCTTTTTATATGCAAAGAATATATGCTAAGTCCCTGTTTGGAAAAATAATAGCGAGGTAAATTTATAACTGGTAATAAGTTATTTAGCTTATAAAACGTTCCCTGAATTATATCATTACTGCAT
>NC_090736.1:99030296-99032796 GCF_036898095.1 Palaemon carinicauda
AAAGCCTTGGAGTTTGTTGTAAGTTGGGGAGGCTTCTGCCACAAGCAATGGCAAACTTACAAGTTTTCTGGCTACTGAGAACTGTTCGCACACTTCTTTGCAGCAGCCCCGAATATTAAGTAGTAATAGCATAACTGCGGCCAATGGTCCTTAGTAAATGGCAGTAAAGATAATTGGTTGGGACATGACCAAGAGTCGGGATGTGTGGGTATTGAGCAGTTATGTCACTGCTCTAGCATGTCAAGGGATGGGTGTCTGTGTCTTACCGCTTTCATTTCAGCTTTGTTCAAGCATTGAGGTGGTGATGGTCTTGATAGCGGTGCAGTGGCTGTCTATAAGTGTGTCGAATTTGGTCATCCGGTACTTCATTAACAAAGTATTGGCATCGAGGATGATGGCGCGTAGTGGTTCACGTAGGAGTCGTACCTGAAGGGTACTAAGTATGTTCACCTCCTTAGGAGAGCTATCTGTGGCAGGTTGCAGGCTAGTGATAATAATCATCTTTTGAGGGCATGCAAAGCTTTTTAGCCGCAAACGGTTTAAGAGAGCTGAAAATACTTGGTTATATGGGTACTTGTGATGGTGAGTACTTCTTTAGAAGGTATGTTTTAAGGGTATTTTATGTTATTAAGGTATCCCATTGGTCGCAAAGGTAATTAGATATTTCCGTGAAAGTATCCTTGGGAACCACAATTAGAACATAGTCATGCTCTTGATGGAAAACAACTGATCCTTAGTGGTAACAATCGGAGTGCTGAAACCATTTGAATGCCTCTGTACTGGTGGAGGGGGTTAGTTTCATGGATGCGGCATAGACAGAAGGGCACAGCAGTGAGGGAAGAACGCTGGAGAGAACTGGCCCTCCAGTGGTCACCCATTGTGCGAGGTTGCTGTTAGATACTAACAGCGAACCGAATTTCATTTAGCAAGACAACAACCTTATATACAGAACATTGAAAGCAAGAATGAAACAAAATCAAACAAAATAATACGTGCGATGTCCATATTAAACAGGTTTATGTTTTCAGCGAGTGAGAGAGGTAAAAAAAATCAATATATACAGTATACGACCGTTTATAAAACACATGCAGTATAGACTGTTGTAAAGATTTTCACCTGAATTACAAGGGATATTGTATACTCATACTTTGGTACTTTCAGGGGACTTCCCAATGAGAGCGGTTTTCATAGCCTTAAAGAGTTAATGCTATATTAACAATACATTTTTTGGAAAATCGGGGAATAGCTTAGAATTTATTACTTAAGGCTATACAAGTAAGCTGCTTTTGTATCCCAATTAATTATATTATCAATACAAATTTAAGAAATTGTTTCCAGGTATTAATGCATCGTCTTATGCAATATCAAGGTACTTTAACTTCTTGCAAATAATATTATTTTCATCTACTATATGATTAATAAGTCAAGGGCTGCTAACTTGTCATTCTCTTAGAAATATTGAATGGTATACTGATTTATTAGCATTATTACTTCTATCTGAATAAAATTTTGAATATACCTAGATAATGGTTAGGTTTTATGAATACACTAAATATGAATCTATCAATACAACTGTTGATAGGGAATTAAAAACATTTATCTATAATTATTCTTCAACTTTATAGTAGAATATATTATCATTAGCAATTAATATAATAAATCAAGAATTATATTTTGTTTTAGAAAATTCTTGTATATGTTATATTATTACTGCAATAGGTGATTTCCAATTGCCGTACCAAATGCTTTTTCTCATTAGTTCAATTATGGTGCTAGTTCGTTCCTTTTTGTATAAAAATATATGATATAATATGTACACTTTCTTTCTCGAATTCCTTCTTTAAGGCAAAGATCCCAAAATATGAGACTTCGAAACATTGGACACAAGTACAGTAGTACATTCTTATAATGGGATTGTTATATATATATATATATATATATATATATATATATATATATATATATATATATATATATATATATATATATATATATATATATATATATATATATATATATATATATATATATATACACACACACACACACACACACACGTGTGTGTGCGTGCACGTGTTTGTGTGTGTCTGTGTGGGTGCATTATGAGTAGATAATTATTCTATGTTTTCAACCACTATCATCTTGTATTTAAAATTAGACTTTCCTATAATAACGCTTATTTGCATCAGTGCTAACCACCATTTCATTTTCTTACATATTATTATTTTTATTCTCTCTTTTATAAAGTATAGATTTCATTACAAGTTCAGCAACTTTCTATAATATAAAATATAGAATTGCACGACATTCCTAACATTAAAGCTGTCTTCCATGTGAATATCAGTTCCACTAAAAATCTTGATAGCAGCAGTTTTAACGCAAAGGCCATCAGCAGTCATAACGTATTCATATTCCCTCATATGATTCCGAGCTTTCCATTGCAATCCCTGTCATTGCCTTAATTACACCTTTGATCAAAGGATAATCTTGCAGCAATTTG
>NC_090736.1:99042796-99065296 GCF_036898095.1 Palaemon carinicauda
GATCCTAGGAGGTCATCCATCACTTGTTGAAAAGTACCGGGGGCTTTCATTTGACCAAATGGAATCACTGTGTATTGATATAACCCAAACGGGGTAATAAAAGCTCATAACAATTTTGCAATGTCGTCCAAAGGAATGTGATAATAGCCTTTTAACATGCTGATCTTGAAGACAAACCTTGCTTGATTAAATTGTCAAGTAGTTGACCACTCTAATCGAATTCAACTTTCGGTAGTCTGTACACATCGTGAAAGATCCATCCGTTTTTTTCACGAACCATAAAGAACTGTAATGGCTAGAACTTTGTTCGGCTATTCAGTTTTGTAACAAGTAGTCCACTTCTTTTCTCTTGACTTCTCAGTGATACGGCAACAGTCAATAAGCGCATTATTTGAGTAGTCTTTCCATTGTTTTAAGGTGTATCTCATGCTTTGTCTAGTTGGTTCGTTTAGGGACGTCCAAAACAATTTCAGGGAAACTTTTAATCATTCGGCTCAATTCCTCTTGCTGATCCTGTTTCAAATGAGCTAATTTTTCTTCCATATTCCGAATGATAGACATATTATTCACTTTGCTTACCACCCTTGCCTCATATCCATCGTCATCTTTTGTGGAAGGTGTGGTTTGCGACATACACACCTGTGAAACTTCGGTCTCGTTTTCCTTTAAATAGGGTTTCTGTAGGTTAACGTGCACTTTCCTTTGAGTTTTACTTCTTCTTCTGGTTTGGATAATGTAGGTCATGTCCCTGATCTTCTCCAAAAACTTGTTGATGAGTGGGAATCTTCTTATTAGCATGAAAACAAATACCTGTTGTCCATCAGAAAACTGACTGTCTTTACTTTTCATATCATTTCTTTTCTACCTTTTTTTCTTGACCCATTTAAAGGTTTTTTTTTTTGGAAAAATCTTATCTTGCTGATCCTTTCCCTGAAATTCTTGTTCTCCATTCGTTTAATCACGATTCTTCCCTTTTTCCGCTAACATTTAAATTGGTATTCATACTTTTCGTCCAAACACCATTTCATTCGGGCTACATCCCATGCTTCCTTGATAGGCATTATATGTACCTCAAATAACATCAATGGTAGTCTGATATCCCGTTCATTCCCTGTTTCGATATAGTACTTCGTTAACATACTCTTAAAAGATTGATGAAACGTCTCCAATGTACTTTTGGTCTCCGGATGATAAGCAGTTCATAGTTGTTGTTTCATATCCAACAGTTTCATTACGTCCTGAAACAGTTTTAATAAGAAAATCGTTCCAAGGTCCCTTTCAACGATCTCCGGAATAAGGAATATAGTTAAAAAGTCTAGTAACTTCACGGCAATTGTTTTGGCACTTTTGCTCCTGACAGGTATAGCTTCTAGGTATCTCGTCACTGGACACATCATGGTAAACACATATTCGTGACCTTTTATCGTCCTTGGTAACGGTCGAACATTGTCGATCATTACCTTGCTGAAAGGTTTTCCCAGCACTTCAATCGTGTGTAAGTAAGCTTTCTTAATGCACTCATTTTGCTTTCCAGCCTTTTGACAAACATGATATGCACAGCAAAGCCGGTGCTTATTCTCATGCATGTCAGGCAAGAAAACGTTTTTCATAATCTTTTCAGTCATCTTCCTTATCCCCATATATCCAATGTCTTTTCAACGGTGTAGGAAACAAGATCTGACGGTATATCCCCCATTCGACATTCCCAAGGATATTGGCGCATCTATGTTTCCCGATAAGTAACCCGTCTATAAGATAATAACATGTGGGAGACTGCTGTGCTTTAGTATCATCCACCATACGGTACAATGACTCTATTAATGTTGCATCCTTCCTTTGCAATCCTATCACCCTTTTCCTACTCACTTGCATTACTCCTAACATTGAGTTTTTTATTTCTTCTAGGTCCATTTCTTCCTTTTCTTTCTGTTCATTCGTCTGTCGTTCCTCTTCTCTCATTTTTTCTCAGGAGTTCCACTACTGCGTACTGCCAAGGGAAACTTATTCTTCGGAAATTGAATCCTCTACTTTCATTGCTCGTTCAGTTTCTTTTTCAAACTTTCTTTGTCATACTCCTAGCCGTCAAACAAGCAGGAAACAGATATGACTAGTCCTTCTCGAGATCAGTCATAGGACTTTACTTCAACGGTTTCTGCTTTACAATGGGACAAGGCACAAATGGTGCTCCACCAACCTCATTAACAAGCATGACTTCTACTCCTTCAACAGCCAATGAATCCTTTATCGAAAAATCAAAATTACCTGTCAACATCTCGCATCACAGTTTCAAAAGGAAAATAGGGGTAACTTCCTTTCCTCCTATTCCCTTTAGAACAACTGTATCACCAAACTTTGGTTGTAACCTGTATCCCGCAATATCTTGACCGGAGTCTGCTCACTCCCGTCTATTGCTACTTACATACCTTTATAAATATACGGTTTAAAGGCATTCACACTATTTGGGTTTGTCCTGTTAGTCGTGTAAATGTTAGCTGGTTTAATTTCCTCTTTGTCCTTTAGTTATTGTTTCTTCATCTTCACATTATTTGAAGTTGAATTATCCTTAACCACTTGGGCGACTGCTTTCGGTTGGTTCGGCCTCTCTTGCCACACTTATAACAAACGTATTTCATGATATTTGGTGGAGTACTATCGCATTCTGCTTAGGAACAGCACCAGTGCTACTTCCTCTGTCACTACTGAACTAGTTTACATAGTTATTACCGAACTGGTTTCCATGGTTTGGCCAATGCTTGACACCTGGTCGGAACAACGGTTGAAATTTTTATCGCGAGGAGGGTATACGGCTGATAATAATATATATAATCTTCACTCAGCAAAGCCGCTTCATCCACTTTCTTCACCACTCTCTCTCTCAAGTATGTTCGAATATGTTCAGGAAATCCTTGTAGATATTGTTCTATTACTATCAATTCTTCTAAATCACCCATATTACTCCCATTAGCCACCTCTCTCTATCTTTTAAAACATCTTCATACCTTATAAGCGTAATCCAGGAAGTTATCTTCTCGTACTTCAGTAAACTTCGGAAAATTTCATTATAATATTCTGGAGTCATCTGATACACTTGTAGCACGATATTCTTCACTTCTTGATAATTCTTCCTCTGGTCCTGAGTTAAGGATAGATAAGCACTGCATTCTCTCTCAAAGAGGAAACTCTGCAATCCCACAGACCATTTATCTTTTGGCCATTCCATCGTCGATGCGACCATTTCAATATGATAGAAGACTTCATCGGGAGCCTCATCCGTGAGCTTTACAGTTAACCCGTGGGCATTTTTCACATTATACACAGGATCATGCAAACCAGGGGTCATCTCTGTATGTGCTACCTACTTTGAGCGGGCCTTCAACAGTTCCAAGTCCCTTGCGTTTCTTAATTCTTATATCTTTATTTCTTCCTTTCTTCGGTCTTTTTCTTCCCGTCTTCTCGCTTTTTCTTCTTAGTCTTGCAACTTTTTTTGCTTAAATTCCCATCGCATGTTTTGCGATGTCTGGCTTATTCTCTTATTCTTTCTTCTGGTTCTGCCTCTCTGTGTGCCCATCTTCTATCTCTTTTTTCTCCTCATTCTGCCATCATCTTCAACTTAATCAACATCTCTTCCGCTGCAATTTGTCGAATCTTACCCTCTGCATCCCTTTCTGCTTTCTTGCCTTTAGTTTGTTGGCCAACTTGTCCTTTTTTTTTGCTACGAATTCTTCTTCAGCTTCCTCCAACTGTTCACGGGCTGCTACAATATCTTCTTCGGACAATTTCCCCGAGTTTATAAACGCTTTCAATGCTAGACACTTGATTTTGGGTTTAATCATTCCACTTGTTGCATGGCCACCACATGGCATTAAAACAGGGAGCCACTGAGCTTTATTTACATTAGCTACAAGCAATTACTGAACTTTTGAGTTACTTAAAGACTCCTGGATATCAAACTGAGCTCTCTTGTGGTTTACAAAAAAAAATGTATACCTCTCCAAAATAATATATACTAACAATACACAGAATCCTATCAACACTAAATTGTTTAAACCTTTAATGAAAACACGGCTCTGTTATCACCAATATTTAAAACAGACTCACTCGATCCCTAGGGTCTGGGGACCAAAAATTAATATTATGGTCCCGGGTCTGGGCACCCAAAATATATATTATACATTGTGGCTGAAAAGTTAAACAATCTCCCGAGTAACAAACTCACCTGTTTGTTCTTACATAAATCTGTTACACTTGGAAAATTTAATACCTGAGCTCTGAGAAAATTATGTAATTCCGAGGCCACAACAAAAACACTGAATATCCAAATGTTTCTTACATACACTCAAAACAAACTGGGTAATTATTCCTAAAAACTATTAAAAAAAAAACCTCTTAATTCGATTCTTAAACCGGGATACGAGAGAGTTCTGTAAGAATCACTGGTAATCTAAATAATACATTCATTATAAAAATAAATATATTCTATTAAAATTTCAACACTTTGAAAGAATTTACACCAAAAAGAAATCACTCAAAATATTAAATCTAAACAAAATATTTGACAAAGATAAGAAAGAGATAATTATAAAATTTATACAAATTTTAAATCTGAACAAAACCTTAAAATAAGACAAGAAAATATTACACTCTCTGAATAATATAATCATTTGAGTCAGAATATTAAATCTGAACTAAACCTTAGACTATAACAAGAGAATATTACACTTTGAAAATTATATAATCACTTGTTTAAAGGCAAATAAAATTTTACACAAATATTTAATCTTGATAAATAATGAAAATGGTTCACCTTTAACACTCTAATAATCAAACTCTAATAGAAATTAAATAAAGTAACTGATAAAATTGCATCTTTATAGCTTACACTAAGTAATCGAACATTTAAGCCAAGATAAATACACTACACGTTTTTGCATAAAGCTCACAGGGCCAGTTACCAAAGAATTATATAATATCAGCATTTACAAAAACACTATAAATCTGGAATCACCTTTAAAGTTTCTCTGAAGTTTGAGCATAAAACAAACGATACGTGTTGGGTTAAGATCCAAGTGATAAAGAGACTTATGAAGAAAGTTTACATTAATAACACATTCCATCAAAGAACAATAAGAAGTCCAATATGGGGAATATGCTGATTGGTGCATTGGGAAAAAGAGTGCCAAAATGGTGCAATACATGTAAGATATGGTATTCCATTATTAATCCTCAACAGCTGATCAGAAAATTTGATACCTGTCATGTTCCAACACACCCTACATGTGCTGAAATACAGTAAAAAAAAAAATAGACACAAAGGTATTCTGCTCAACATGCATAGTCTAGACAGAAAATATAATTAAGTCGAGACTGAATCTGGAAGCAAAAAGGAAGAAGAAGAAGAAGAAGAAGAAGAAGAAGAAGAAGAAGAAGAAGAAGAGAAAAATTAACAGGATATTTGTAAGGATGCAGAGGAAATCATTGATATAACTTATGATGCTATCCAACAACATACTTACGAAGAAATGAATTATCAGATGGAAACAAATAATAGACCCAAGAGACTCTACCCGGACCTACATACTTTAAGAGAAGAGCAAGAACAAGGGAAAAAAAAGAAAAAGATATAGCCTGGAATTTGCTGAAAAGAGGGAATAGCAGATTTGGCCAAAGATGCTACTGCAAGCATCCGAAGATATGCCATAATTATGAAATATATGGTAAATGTGCGTATTTAGACGGATATGGAAACGAATGCAGAGATCCCCATCCAAAAATATGCAAAAACCTAAAAGAAGGAAAAGGATGCAAATTTAACAAAAAATTTCGGTAAATGCTTCTTGCAACCTTGAATGAAAGTAAGAAAACCCAGCAAACAGAAAAGAAAAATGAAAGCAAAAATTAAACAAAAAAAAAAAGACAAAAAAACCAGCCGAGTACATACTGCGCTATGCACAAAAGGCCCCAAGATATGCTGCCTTTCAACCCAAATATGCACAATTAAAGCCCAACTACAAAGAATGCAT
Organism: Palaemon carinicauda; assembly: GCF_036898095.1. NCBI lineage: Eukaryota > Metazoa > Arthropoda > Malacostraca > Decapoda > Palaemonidae > Palaemon > Palaemon carinicauda. The sequence goes on from NC_090736.1 coordinate 99,048,817, forward strand.
CTATAATGCCAGGGGTTGGTGCAGATATGGGGGTAATTGCAGGTATACACAAAAATAAATATAAGGCAAAAGAGCAAATATAATAGAAAAGTTGGATTTTTTAATGGCAGAATTCCTGGAAATGAAGAAAAGAACATCATATAAGAACAGGAAGGAAGCATGGGAAATTCCATATTACCAATATTAAATAATGGTCCCCATTATTTAATATTGGTAACACAAACCATAATAATGATGAATGCACAGGGTTTAGTCACAAGTAACTCTAAAAGGAAAATAGAGTTCTTAGAAGAGCTAACCCAATTTGAAAAAAAATAGATATATTAAATATAAGTGAAACATGGTACTCCAAAGAGACTGGCAGTGATGACCAGATAGAGTGTTTCCAAACATATAGATAAGACAGAACAAATAGGAATCAAGTGGGAACCCCAATATATGGAAGAGACATAAATCAAGGAAAAGTCTGTGAAAAATACAGCAACACAGAATGTGAATTGGTTGTGGTAGAATTTGAATTTGAAAATCTAGTGAATATTGTAGTTTACAGACCCCCAAATACTAAGGAGTTATACATGATAATAGAAAAAAATAGATGATATATGTAGAAACCATAAAGACAGGAATATACTCCTATCCGAAGATTTTAACTTTCCTTTCGTGGATTGGAAAGAACGGATAGAAGAGAAGATAAGAGGCAATTTGAAAAGCTTCAAGATATGCTATTAGAACATAATATGCAACAAATAAACCATATTCCAACGAGAAAGGAAAATGTCTTAGATTTAGTATTTGTGAATGGGGTGAACTATGTTAAAGAAATAATAGTGTATAACACGGGAATCTCCGACCACAATCTCATAGAATTAATAGTCCATTTCAAAGCAAAGGATGGCAGAGATAATCAAAGCACAAAACGTTGGGAAGGATATGGAAAATATAATTTTTATAGTAAGAATATAAAATGGTCAGAAATAAATGAAGAACTGAATAAAGAATGGAAAAATGTTTTTGTAAGTGATAATATACAGGTAAATACGGACATGGTGTGCCAAATACTGGAGAAAATTGTTGAAAAATATATACCGAAAAAAAACAATAGACAACAGACATGCATAACAAGAGATAGAAGGGTCTTATTCTCGAAAATTAAAAAGTGGGAGAAAAATCTTGCAAAAGAAAAAAATGTATGGTAAATGATGGAAATAAAAAGTAAGAGGGAAAATGCACAACAAAAGATTATAAAAACGAAAAAAGGGACTTAGAAGAATGGACACTTCAAAATATCAAAAAAAAAAAAAAAAAAAAAAAACCCAAAGTACTTTACTCTTATGCAAAAAAGAGGAATAAAGGGAGATTAGCAATAATCCCTCTAAGAATTGAAGGACGGTTAACGAATAAAAAAAGGAAATATGCAGCATATTAGCAGAAAAATATAAGCGTGAGTTCACGCTAAAAATTGCAAATGAGAATAATGAAACAGAAATGAGAGAAGAAAATGTTGAATATCTAACAGATATAGATGTTAATGAAGCAGATTTTGTTAAGGCTATAAGCGAAATTAAAAATTTAACGACAGCCGAACCAGATGGAGTTCCAGCGATTATGTTAGAAAAAGACTGCACACACTATCGCGAAGCCGCTTACAATACTACTAAGACAAAGTGTAGATATAAGCGAGATATATGTTGAACATGAATTAGCTAATATAACCCCTATTTTCAAAAGTGGATCAAGACTAGAGGCATGCAATTATAGACCTGTTAGTCTAACATCACATATCATGAAAGTGTATGAGGGGTTAATAAAAAAGAAAATAATGAATCATTTGGTTAAAAATAATTTGTTTAATATAGGTCAACACGGTTTTGTGCCCGGAAAAAGTACACAAACCCAACTGATAGCACACTATGAAAACATATACAAAAATATGATAAATGAAAAAGACAGATGTGATCTATCTAGATTTTGCTAAAGCCTTTGACAAAGTAGACTATAATGTATTAGAGAAAAAAATGAGAAAGCATAATATTGTGGGAAAGATAGGAAAATGGGTAAAAGAATTCCTACAAAACTGAAAACAGATAGTGGTTGCAAATGACGAGAAATCCAATAAAGATCAGGTAATATGTGGCGTGCCACAAGGTACGGTATTAGCTGCACTGCTGTTTATTATTATGATCTCAGACATAGTCTGTGATGTTAAAAACTCCGTAGTGAAAAGTTTGGCTGATGACACAAGAATAAGTAGAAAAAATTACTTGTGATGAAGATAGGAACCTACTACAAAGAGATCTAAACAAAATATATGAATGAGTGGAGGTAAATAAGATGGTATTTAACTCCGATAAATTCTAATCAATAAATTATGGAAACAGAGAAGGAATGGTATATGCATACAAGGGACCTAATAACGAGAAAATCACAAACATGGAAGAAATTAAAGACCTTGGTGTGATGTTAAATAGGAATATGTTATTCAACGACCAAATACCAACACTGTTGGCTAAATGTAAAGCGAAAACCGGAATGTTATTCAGACCCTTTAAAACAAGAAAAGCTGAACACATGATTATGCTTTACAAAACTTATGTATGTAGTACACTCGAGTACTGCAATGTGATATGGTACCCACACTACCAAAGGATATTGCAAAAATAGAGTGTACAAAGGTTCTATACTGCTAGAATAGAAAAAAGTTAAGGACCTTGACTACTGGGAAAGACTGCAATTTTTAAAACTATACAGTCTAGAAAGGAGAAGAGAACGCTACATGATAATACACGCATAGAAGCAAATAGAAGGAATTACTGAAAACATCATGGAGCTAAAAATATCAGAAAGAGGAAGCCGAGTAGATTAATAGTGCTAAAACTATACCAGGAAAACTAAGGAAGGCGCATCGATAATGCAGCAACTATTTAATACGCTCCCAGCTCATCTAAGAAACATATCAGGAGTGAGCGTAGATGTGTTTAAGAATAAGCTAGATAAATACCTAAGATGCATCCCAGACCATCCAAGACTGGGAGATGCAAAATACACCGGAAGATGCATTAGCAACTCTCAGGTGGATATACGAGGTGCCTAATACTGAGGGACCTGGGGGAACCCAAACATAGAATAAGGCAATAAGGGGAACTAAACTCGAGGTACTTGAGAGAGAGGAAGTTAGCTCTTTCTCAAGACAGGCTGGTTCTCTTTTGTTGTAACCCATCCCTTGGGACGCATATATATGGACTTGATTATTCTAGATTTTTCTAGGTCAGGGGTCTAGAAGCTTGGGAGCTGGCTTTTGTGATGCTAAAGTTGCCACCAATCATGTATCAAACTCCTACCAACCCCCCAGTGAGATGACTCTATCTCAGCTAGCGCTGCCCACCTTCCTCTTACAAATAATAAAAAATAGATGAAAACTAACTCCTGATTTTTCAAGAACCTTCTAAACACGTGGCAAATGTAACTTATGTAATTTTTCACCAACATGATGCAAAAGAATGAAAAAAAAAATAATTACATAAGTCCTCGTTCATACATCTTATGGTTTTCATAGCACACTTACATAACACTTCGTAGCAAAATACGTGAAATAAAAAGTCAATTCGAACCCCTACCTATTCATAAAATGAATTACAGTGGATATATATACCAAATATAGAATTCGGTATTAAATGCCATTATGGTTGATATTTACATTGATTGAAATCACGAGTGTTAGCGGTATATATTCATCATGAAATAACCCCATGTTGCAAACTCACAATTCAGCTATCATGGAGATGGATTTATTTCATGTCTATGAACAGATTCCTGAATTCGACAGGAATATGTAGAGTTACTTTTCATAAACTTATATCTCTCTTGATGGGTCAGTTGGTAGAGTCCTCGCAGGTATGGTTTCCGGCTGAATAGGTAGGGGTTCGAATCTCTGCCTGACGAGAAGCTATTACAATAAAATAAATTCTAGTGGATATATATTCCAAGATAGAATTCGGTATTGAATACCATTGTGGTTGATATTTACATTTATTGAAATCATGAGTGTTAATGATATATATTCACCATACAATAACCATATGTTACAAACTCATAATTCAGCTATCATGGTGGAGATGGGTTTATTTCATGTCTATGAAGAGATTCCTGAATTCGACAGGAACATGTACAGTGACTTGTCATAAACTTATATCTATCTTGATGGCTCAGTTGGTAGAGTCCTCAAAGGCATGGTTTCTGGCTGGAAAGGTAGGGATTTGAATCTCTGCCCATCCAGAAGCTAATACCATCAAATAAATTCTGGTGGATATATATTCCCAAGATAGAATTTGGTATTAAATGCCATTGTGGTTGATATTTACATTTATTGAAATCACGAGTGATAGTGTTATATATTCAACATGAAATAACCACGTGTTGTAAGCTTAAAATTCATCTATCATGGTAGAGATGAGTTTAATTCATGTCTATGAACAGATTCTTGAATTTGACATGAATATGTAGGGTGACTTGTCATAAACTTATATGTCTTTTCATGGCTCAGTTGATAGTCCTCGCAGGCATAGATTCCGGCTGGATAGGTAGGGGTTCAAAGCTCTGCCCAGCCAGAAGCTATTACTATAAAATGAATTCTAGTGGTTGTGTAACCCCAAGATAGATTTCCGTATTGAAGGCCATTGTCGTTGGAATTTACATTGATTGAAATCTCATGTGTTAGAATATATCTATATCTATATATATATATATATATATATATATATATATATATATATATATATATATATATATATATATATATATATATATATATATATATATATATATATATATATATATATATATATATATATATTTATATATATATATATATATATATATATATATATATATATATATATATATATATATATATATATATATATATATATATATATATATATATATATATATATATATATATATATATATATATATATATATATATATATATATATATATATATATATATATATATATATATATATATATATATATATATATATATATATATATATATATATATATATATATATATATATATATATATATATATATATATATATATATATATATATATATATATATATATATATATATATATATATATATATATCTATATATATATATATATATATATATATATATATATATATATATATATATATATATATATATATATATATATATATATATATATATGTATATATATATATATATATATATATATATATATATATATATATATATATATATATATATATATATATATATATATATATATATATATATATATATATATATATATATATATATATATATATATATATATATATATATATATATATATATATATATATATATATATATATATATATATATTAAACCAGATATGATTAAAAACCTATTTTTTATTAAAAAAATTAGTCGACTTAAATCTACGTTGTTTTTTAAGCATTTAAAAGTTTATTCTAATATTAATAAAGGGATTTTGTAGCCTAATTGCATGTACATTCCTTTTATAAGTCATGAATTGAACCAAAACTCAAAATAAAAATTTCACGGAAACTTATATATGATATTCATACTTAGTGTCAAAATTTCTCAAAATGTATGCACATAAAATAACCATATAATAAAGAGAAAACATATATTTCATAAATTAAATAAAATAATCTGACCTTGCTCTATGAGTCTACAATTAACTAACAAGAATGGTCAGTAGTACCTTCATTATCTGATATATTCAAAGGAAATAACAAAGGATTATAGTACTTAAAAACGAAATGAAGGAATCTTAAAGCAAGCAACCTATGGGATTATGTACAGCAATGCAAAATAGGTATAGAAGAAAAAAAAACGTTTTTCTCTATCGGTCGAATAACGCAAGACTACGAGGAACTATTAGTGAAAGGATATCTATAATATTTTCGTGATGTTTTTTTACTTATCTAGCAATAATTACACTAGGTGGATGTTATTTCTGGGTGTATTGAATATATATATATATATATATATATATATATATATATATATATATATATATATATATATATATATATATATATATATATATATATATATATATATATATATATATATATATATATATATATATATATATATATATATATATATATATATATATATATATATATATATATATATATATATTTCCCTATTGAAAAAAAAATATTTTTGGGAGACAGCTTTTCGTTTTAGATTTTTCTAAAAAAGGTAAGATCAATATATTTTGCATATCCCTTGCAATGTTCTAATTCATAAAATTTATTGCATGCTAAGATCGGTAAAAATTCCATTGACAGACAGCTAATATTTAGGTGCTGAATTTAGGGCTTTGAACAAATCTTCCCTACTTGTTAAATTCAAGGACCAGAAATTGATCCTTCAATCCGTGAGTTAAGTGTTTTCACTACTATGTTGCGGGGGGGAGAGAGAGAGAGAGAGAGAGAGAGAGAGAGAGAGAGAGAGAGAGAGAGAGAGAGAGAGAGAGAGAGAGAGAGCTTTCTCATTATATCGAGCTTTACATTCCAAGGACATATCTGTTTTATACACCATTACTGGAGTTGAGAGGAATTTTATATAACAATAAAAAGTATATAATTTTTATTTAAAGACTAGAGAGAGAGAGAGAGAGAGAGAGAGAGAGAGAGAGAGAGAGAGAGAGAGAGAGAGAGAGAGAGAGAGAGAGAGAGAGAGAGGTACCCGTGCCGTGGTCTATTTACCATTACTGAGCCAATTTTGTTGGGTTGTCCGCACAGGCCCAATCGAGTTCGTTTGTTCTTTAAAGGTGAAAGAGAAATTATCTTAGGTTGAAAAGGATATACAGTAAGGTAATTTCCATTTTCATTCATTGATGAATATATATATATATATATATATATATATATATATATATATATATATATATATATATATATATATATATATATATATATATATATATATATATATATATATATATATATATATATATATATATATATATATATATATATATATATATATATATATATATATATATATATATATATATATATATATATATATATATATATATATATATATATATATATATATATATATATATATATATATATATATATATATATATATATATATATATATATATATATATATATATGTATATATATATATATATATATATATATATATATATATATATATATATATATATTTATATATCTATATATCATATATATATTTATATATATATATATATATATATATATATATATATATATATATATATATATATATATATATATATATATATATATATATATATATATATATATATATATATATATATATATATATATATATATATATATATATATATATATATATATATATATATATATATATATATATATATATATATATATATATATATATATATATATACATATATATATATAACAGATTTTGAGCGAAGCGAAAAATCTATTTTTGGGTGAGATAGCCATGTCGTCCTGATGGAAGTTCCTATAGGGTAGCTTCCTAGGGTATATTACAACTACGGCGATATTCCCAGAGAATTTACCTTAAGGTATCAGAATTCTAACTCCTGGAGCGAGTATCCCTCGTGAAAGGGATATGCGACATATCAGAGGACGTATTCTAGACACGTCACATGGCAATCTACGACCTGAACAGAGATTCGTCTCGTAGGAGGGAGATTGACGAGATACGAATTCGACCAAGGCTTCCCTATCCCCCGATTCGTATGCGTGCCTGGCGCCAATCCTGGCGCCATCTGTATTCCTTGTAGCGTACACGAGGTGCTACAGATACTGTATGTAGGGAGGGGGTCCTACAGCCCTTTCTTAGAAAGGCAAGGGCGGGTCCATCAGGACGACATGGCTATCTCACCCAAAAATAGATTTTTCGCTTCGCTCAAAATCCGTTTTTTGGGCTCAAGCCATGTCGTCCTGATGGAAGTGTACCAGAGCATTACTGTATCTGTGGATTCTCAGAACGTGCCGTACTCTCCGGAGATATTTATTCCCGGTCGACTAGACCTAGAGACCTAAGATGTTACCGTTATACATCTTTTCAACTAACTATAAACTATGTTAGAGCTTCCTGCCCCCTACAGGGAAGAGTCCTACTAGACTCTGGAAAGTCTCGAAGAGTACATATATCTATGTATGAATACCAGGCAAGCTAATATAGTGGTCTCGCCCTATATTAAGTAAAGCATAGTTTGTATAGAACCACTGCGTCAATATATTGACCAGTCATCCGCACAATACTTGTATTGGACAAAGGTTTATATCCGCATAGGAAGAAACTAATAAAACCGCCCTCGTCCCTTTATGGGACGGAGTCCTCCCATTAGGGGACTTACATAAACCAATGCAACATAGCTTGCAAAACAGAACAATTCTATCAGAATTATCCCAGATAAGATACATAGAATTAAAATGCTCAATTATACCAATAAATTGACACAGGTGAAAGAGACGCAAGGTTCTCAAGAACAAGTTTATTGACAGATAATAAACAGACAGGTTAGCAACAAATATATATATTTATATAAAAGAGGGTAACCCAAAACTTTAAGCATAAGTATGATAGTAAACAGAACTTGTTTATCTGAAGGAAAAACCATTAAACACCACTTTAATGAGATACCAAGGTATCAAAAATCTGTATTACAAATCAATCACATTAGCGTTAGAAACGCTTGGCACACATGTCTGAACTTATGCAAGGTTCACCTTTGAAGGAAGGAACAGTCTATATGGGCACTTGGTGCCCTCATTTAGTTTGTAGTACAGTATGTACCTACACACTCACCCTGGACTTAATCGTCCCAATTAAGACCACTGTTCCTCGCAGAGTTAAACAGTAGGGTTAACTACACGACCCACTGCTACCACAGATCTCTTAAGTTCCTCTACTTGCTTCGCATAGTGGCGAAAGAACACCCTGGAAGACTTCCAGCCCGTGTATGAACGGAGATGTTCAAAATCCATACAATTAAAGAAATTTAGGGATGAGGGCAACTTTCCTCGGATCGTGACCTGCGGGTGTACTGTCAGGATCCGCTCTGCGAATAAAATATGTAATTTTCGCTCTGAGTTGATTCAGAGATAAATTTGAGCCTGATGTTTCTCCCCTGAATAGTTGACTACCCTTGAAGTCTGAAGTTCTACGAAGATAGACCTTTAGGCATTCTACTGGACATAGAGATGCATCTTCTTTCAGAGGACAGATTCTCCAGGGACCCCACCTGTTGGTGGGTAACTCATTCTTGGCGAGAAACGTAGGATCCGGAAACAGGTTCAGCTCCCCCCCCATCCAGGAACTGAACACGACCTGCCTCTCTTGAGAGGGCTACGATCTCACTAACCCTGGCCCCGGACGCGAGTGCAAATAGGAAAATAACTTTTTGCGTCGAATCCTTTAACGCACATTCTTCATTGCTCAACAAGGAGGCGAAATGAAGAACTTTGTCTAAAGACCATGAGATGGGCTTTGGGAGGTGCTGAAGGTCTGAGCCTAGCGCAGGCTTTCGGAACTTTATTAAAGTTCTCGTTACCTAGGTCGATCTGGAAGGCAAATAAAATGGGTCTCATCAAAGCCGATTTACACACTGAAATCGTGTTAGCTGCCAATCCTTGGCCATGGAGGTGGATGAAGAAAGATAAGCAGAAATCTGTTGAGATCTCCTGCGGATTCTTTGCCTTTACAAAGGCCACCCATTTTCTCCAAGATGACTCATATTGCCTTCTAGTCGATTTGCACTTGTATTCCTCTAGGAAGTCTATGCTGGCTTTCGAAATCCCGAAGCGCTTTCTCACCGCTAGGGCGAGAAAATCATGAGCTGCAGGGTCTGGGTTTTCTGTAATGAAGCGCAGACAGTCGACTTCTGGACTCGCTGGGTCAGAACTGGATGTGGTAGCGGCACGAACTTCATCTGTAGTTCCAACGCCAAGGGGAACCACATGCTGTTCGCCCACTTGTGGGCCAGTATTGCCGCTACCCCCTTGAAGGATCTCAGTTTGTTGAGGACCCTCAACAGAAGGTTGTGAGGAGGGAACAGATAAATCCTGGACCATCTGTTCCAGTCGAGGGACATTGCGTCCACTGCTTCCGCTAAGGGGTCCTCGTACGGGGACACGTACAGGGGCAACTTCTTGTTGTCTTTCGTCGCAAAGAGGTCTATTTGCAGTTCTGGGACTTGATTCAGAATGAAGGAAAAATGATCCTGCGTCTAAGGACCATTCCGACTCTATCGGTGTGAACCTGGATAGAGCGTCCGCTGTCACATTGCGGACTCCTTGAAGGTGAACTGCCGACAGGTACCACTCTTCTTTTCCGCCAATCGGAAAATGGCTAACATCACTTGGTTGAGAGGTGGTGACCTCGACCCTTGTCGATTCAAGCATCTCACAACCACCTCGCTGTCTGTCACCAATCTTATGTGGATCGAGTGACGCGGGGAGACTTTCTTTAAGGTAAGGAGCACTGCCATAGCTTCTAGAAAGTTTATATGAAAGGTCCTGAATAGCTTGGACCAAGTCCCCTGGACTTTTTTCCGATGAGAGTGACCTCCCCATCCCTCCTTTGAGGCGTCTGAGTGAATCGTCAACGACGGGGGAGGTGGCTGAAGAAGAACAGACTTCTTTAGATGTCTGGCTTGGGACCAAGGTCTGAGAAGAGTACGTAGCCGAGGCGGCACTGGTCTTCTCAGGTCTCTTCGCGCGTTTGATGCATACCTTCTCCAAACTCCGGTTGCATCCTTTAGCTGTGCTCTTAGCACTGGGTCTGTCACTGAAGCAAACTGGAGAGAGCCTAGTACCCTCTCCTGTTCGCGTCTTGATATCCTTTCGGAATCTAGAAGTCTCTTGACAGAGCCCGCTATCTCCTTCCTTTTCTTCATTGGGATGGAGAAACTGTGAGACAAAAGGTCCCAGTGGATTCCCAGCCACTGGAACTTTTGGGATGGAGAAAGTCGAGACTTTTTCTTGTTGATCTTGAAGCCTAGGTACTCTAGGAACTGGATCACCTGACTGGAAGCTTGCAAGCATTCGGTCTCGGATGCTGCCCACACCAGCCAGTCGTCCAGGTAGGCTACTACCTGAATTCCCTTTAGGCGTAATTGTTTGAGAGCTGCGCTCGCAAGCTTCGTGAAAATCCTTGGGGCTATGTTTAGCCCGAATGGCATGGCTCTGAAGGCGTACAGTTTCCGTTGTAGCCTGAACCCTAGGTAGGGGGAGAGTCGACGGCTGATTGGAATGTGCCAATAGGCGTCTGACAAGTCTATAGAGACTGAGTATGCCCTCTTGGGCAGTAAGGTCCTTATGTGTTGCAGTGTTAGCATCTTGAATTTGCAATTCACTATGAACTTGTTGAGTGGTGACAAGTCCAGAATGACTCTGAGCTTTTCCGAGTCTTTCTTGGGAACACAAAACAGCCTCCCTTGGAATTTGATGGACTTCACCTTTCGGATCACATTTTTCTCCAACAGTTCTTGAACGTACTCCTCCAAAATGGGGGTGGAGTGTTGGAAAAACCGAAGGCATGGGGGTGGAGTGCTGTACCAGCTCCAACCCAGTCCATTCTTGAGTAGGCTTTGGGCCCAGGGATCGAAGGTCCAGCGATCCCAAAATTTCATCAGTCTCCCTCCTACCGGTATCATTTCACTTGGACTGCCGTCCTGAGGTCTTGCCTCCCTGACCACGACCACCTCTGAATCCCCTTCCCCTTGAGGGGCGCCTAGACGAGCCTCTGGCTGCTCCTCTAGGTTTTGCACGAAAGGAAGAAGACTGTCCTTCGAACGTTGGGGCGAATGTGGTTGACTGACCTGGCACCGCCTGGGGTACCCACTGAAAGGCAGTCGGGGTTTGTGCCACCATCTGGGGCACTGGAGGCAAAGGCAATTGCAGTTGCTGTTGCTGTCTATAAGGCTTGGCTGGCCGAGATGGTAGCCTAGTCTTCATAATCTTCCTCTTTGGTTGAGGACCCTCATCCGGGGAAGATTTTCTTTTGATAGCCAGGCCCCACTTCTGGAGAAGATTTCTATTCTCCACGGCGGCCTTATCAACAACCTCTTTGACCACATCGGTAGGGAAAAGGTCTTTTCCCCAAATGTTGGAGGAGATTAACTTCCTTGGCTCGTGTCTCACCGAAGCCCCGGTGAACACGAACTCCCTGCAAGCTCTCCTTGCCTTGACGAAGCTATAAAGGTCCTTCGTCACTGTGGCTAAGTGAGACTTAGCCACTACCATGAACATTTCATGGACCTTGGGGTCACTTGCCATCGTCTCGAGAGTAGTCTGATGAGACATTGAGGCAGCCAGTCTTTCTTTTGTCTCGAACTCTCTTCGTAAAAGAGATTCGGACAGCTTGGGGAGGTCCTCGCCGAATTGCCGTCCGGCAATATCAGCCTCCAACTTTCCCACTGAGAATGTCAGATGGACATCCTTCCAGTCTTTGTGGTCCATAGGTAGAGCCAGCGACAAGGGTTTACACTCCTCCAGGGAGGGGCAAGGCTTGCCGGCCTCGACTGCCTTTAGGACAGCCGCAAACCCTTTCTGTAAAAAGGGGAAGGCTCTATCAGGAGAGGACACAAACGAAGGGAGCTTCTTGCTCAATGCAGCTACCTTCGAATTCGAGAAGCCCCTCTCTTTCATCGAGGATGAAAGTAGGGCTTGAGCCTTAGCGTGGTCCATAACAATGACCTCCTTCGGCTCTGTCTCCTCCCTTGAAGCTGGTTCTTTTCTCAGCCGGACATAGCAGTCCGGATATGATGCCTTGCTGGGCCAGAATTCTACCTCCTCTAGGGGAACTGAACCCAGCTTATCCGAAATGACGATCTTTCCAGTCGTCATCGGCATGTGCTCAGCATACCTCCATGGGTTAGCATCTGAGCATATGGGAAGGTCTTTCACATTGAGCCTTTTCCGGGGCCCATGTGATTCTGCCAGGGACTGCATACGCAGTTCCATTGCAGCCGCCTTCTCCTGATTCTCCTTCTGCATTTGTTGGATCATTCCAACAATCGAAGAGAGGGCCTGTCCCAGTTCTACTGGGAGGCCAGCCGATGTTGATGGGATAGGCTCCGGCATCTGAACCGGAGTAGCCGACACCTCGTCGACCTCATCCTCTACGACATCCGGGGTTTGAACTTGATCCTGACCTTCTGCCAGGAGGTCTTCTTCCAAACGATCGTCCAGGTCAGACATCCTGTCACACAACTGGATGTCTTGCATCGCATCTGCGACTTCCTCGTCCACCTGGACTTGATCTTGAAGGATCTCCTCTTGAGGCTGGGGAATCACTGCCTCAGCTGATGCCTGGGGAAAAAGATACGCCCTCATCTTCTCACTTGGAAGATAAGGGCCAGAGGTGTTCTTCTTGAAGCCCCTTACCCAAATACGAAGCTTTTCCCTAGCTATATCCCTTGATTCCGCCGTTCTAGGGGAATCAAAAGCCTCAGTAATCAGGTTAGTGCATACAGTACATACCTGAGGGTCCCAATACTGGAGATCATCCTTGGAGACAGCGCATGCTGCGTGTCTCCTACAACACTCATGTCCGCAGAGGTTCTTGCTGCGGACATTGCAGAAAACATTTCCGCACTTCGGAGGGTCCTCCTGTAAAGAGAAGAAATTTCCATGAGTATCAAGTGAACTATGTATCACTGGATATGCATAGTATAGCATAACAATTCATAAATGAAAGACACACACTTGTGTTTCCCTCACAACCCATTGTTGCAGCCTTCCAGATAATAAAATAAAAAATGGTTTATCTCTACTAGAGTAACCAATGCAAGGTTTCCAGAGGAAACAGGTGGAGCTCACACCTAGGCAATGATTTTAAAAATCCTGGATAATAGACGGGGAAAAACTCTGCTTCCTGTCTGAGGGCAACAGCAAAGGGCTGTGTAAGAAAACACAATAGTGTTAGAAGATACAGTGCTGTACCTAAACTTTTACTATAGTTTTCTTCTTACTGTATATGCTATACAGAAGAATACTAGTACAGTATAGGAGGATGTGTGCCGGCCTGCCTTTGCCGGCCGGCACACACCACAATTAGCTTTAAAGTATACTACTTAACAGCTATAGGGCGGCAGCCCTCTGGTTCAAATGCCTGTGCCGGCGGCAGCAGCTGCCGGCCAGCAACAGCCAGTGTTGGCCGGCAATGATTGCCGGCCAGCAACTACACAAGGTAGTACCCAGCTGCCGGCCACACTCTTGGTGACCGGCAGACAAGGACTGACATAAGCCGGCCGGCAAAGGTACAAGACCGATGCCAGCCGGCAGCAAAAGAACCAGAAGACTACACCTGCCTGGCTGCCGGCCTCATAGGCCGGCTGCCGGGACAGGTACAGCACTAGAAGAAAATAGAATGGATGCCGGGATAAGAGTGTACACAACCCCCCAAGCCCGGCAACCGAAAGAGTGCATATAAGGAAGGGGAGAAACTTAATTCAGGCTTCCTTGACCAATGCCGTCCGGCTCTGCCGGCAGGCATGGATGAGGGACCAAGAGAGGTCCGGGCAGCACTCGAAAACATAAGACCCTTGCCGTCCAGCGTCTCTGCCGGCCGGCAATGGGCTTAGTCAATCCATATCCCAACCTATACTAGGTCCAGAAGTAGAATGACATATGGTACAGTAATACCCCTGCCGGCCAGCTCTGCCGGCCGGCAAGGTACAGTACAGTAATGGCTAGGCCATTACGGAGATAGAGGGGGAATGGACAAGAGGGTCCTGCCAACCTTGATTTAGTGACAGATCACCCGCAGCCAAGAACTCTGTCTTAGCCTAAGGGAGATCTAAGGAAAAGGGCCAGCGCAGTAGTATAATACCTGCCAGCTTCCAGAGCACCAAAGCAAGGAAGGCGTTGCAACTCCCAAGGGAAGATTTATCCTCCCCGAGAACAGCAACAGGACTTAGTCTGGTCGATCACACAAGAAGGAATCATAACTACAGAAACCTTCGACAGTGACCTAAGGGAGCTCAGCTCCCTTTGTAAGTGTTAGGTCAGCGAGGGAGACTCTGCCCCAAGCCAAACAACACGGACTCAGACTAAAAACTCTGTTGTTCTGTCCCTCTTTGAACCAGACTCTGCTGGAACAGGAAGGTACAGTAACACCCTAGTATAGTTTTATCGAAAATAAATTCGGAAAAAACCACTTAGGGATAAGCCCAAGGCTTAAACAGAGGGAAAGGGATTGCATACCTTCTCCGAAGAAAAGAAAGCAACCGGGGAGTATAATAAAGTATACTAAGGCTCCATAAGCAATTAGCCTAGGCACCAAGAGAATCGATTACCTAATTCACCGAAACTCTCACGTATACAATCTTGGAAATATTCCACACAGTCTAAAATGTATAAAATATAGCCTAAAGCTTCAATAAAATTTTAATTACACTCGGAAAAACCATAATCATGCATTAAGTACTAGGACCAAACGACTAGGCTACATGGCCTAGCGTAGGCCAGAATGGCGAATACTTCGCCAAATAATACTAAGCACGAAAGGAAATCCTATGTAAAGCTAAATAGCTAAATTTTATTAAGCAAAACAACCAGGAATGTCACTCTGACTAACTAATTTATACCTAGCGAGTGACAGTGTCCAGGACACCTCTGGTAGGCTACGGCTCTTGTATCAAAGATTAATCCTATTAATCACTCAAAATTTTACCAAGAGCCTACATTTATACATAACAGACACTATACTCAACTTATCCGAGGTCAACGAAGACGAAGAAGCCATGAAAAGCTGAATAAATCCAAGATTTGCGAGAAAAACAGGAAAAAACACCGAGTTGTTAAGCTACGCAAAAAGGAATACAGATGGCGCCAGGATTGGCGCCAGGCACGCATACGAATCGGGGAATAGGGAAGCCTTGGGAGCGGCTCCCCTTTTTCTTTCCCGAATTCGTATCTCGTCAATCTCCCTCCTACGAGACGAATTTCTGTTCAGGTCGTAGATTGCCATGTGACGTGTCTAGAATACGTCCTCTGATATGTCGCGATATCCCTTTCACGAGGGATACTCGCTCCAGGATATAGAATTCTGGTACCTTAAGGTAAATTCTCTGGGAATATCGCCGTAGTTGTAATATACCCTAGGAAGCTACCCTATAGGAACTTCCATCAGGACGACATGGCTTGAGCCCAAAAATATATACATATATATAAATATATATATATATATATATATATATATATATATATATATATATATATATATATATATTTATATATCTATATTCATATGAATTTATATATATATATATATATATATATATATATATATATATGAATTTGTAAATATATATATATATATATATATATATATATATATATATATATATATATATATATATATATATATATATATATATATATAAATATATACATATATATAT
>NC_090736.1:99070296-99097796 GCF_036898095.1 Palaemon carinicauda
CTCCAAGACACAAATCAACACATACTTTCAAATAATTATCAGATAATGGGATATCATTTCCCACTCTTTGGATAATAGAAATTCCTCCACAGTTTCATTAGTGACTAAGCCTTGATCCTAACTTTAATGACCTCTATTATGTTTTCATGGGGATCATCAAGAATTAAAGTTGCCTACCTAGAAAAGGGCTCTGCATTATCCTCTTTCAAAGCGTAATCAATTGATCATTCACGGTTGGATATAACGATCATTTGTTGTTTCTTGAAATAATTGAATTAACAGTCCATACTCAATTGCTATGTTTATAACTCCACTAATCACTGAATAATGCCGAGGATAACGCACATGATTTTCAACAGTAGTTTTATGTTGATTATGCATGTTATTGTATTCTATTTCGCATTCTAAAACTAACTACTGACGGAAACTAAAATAAGCATTTTAAAAGCTCCTATATACTGTACAGAATATGATTCAAATTTTCCGGACTTTTTTTTTATGATATTTGAGAATACAATTTCAAATACCCCATCCAGTGAAAAATTATGTTTGACATAAGAAGTTTTTTTTTTTTTCTACATTCGAAATCGATGTGAAGGTACATTTTAGATGAGTTTTAGTATTATTATTTTACAGTTTATGACTTATGAGCACGTAGTTTTAAGAAGTTTTCATTCGATTGCATATCTGATTATTAATGTCTTCAAAGATCAAACAGTCATGGCACATAATGTTTCACGCCTACATATTGCCTCGCTAAGAATAGATATTATTTTCGTAACTCATATGTTACCATTGAATATTATACTTCATAGATCACAACATATTCCATCACTTGCCGTAAAGACCGGAGATGACACTTGTATTCAATTTTGTACTTGTTTGAATTATATAGCATGACTTTTCTTTTTGTGGGAACAGTTGGATTCAGCTACTCTGCCAACGGATGTCAGTGTCTCCATAGCTTCCAGTGAAGTGTACCGTAATTAATGAAGCTAACTGCATAACCACCCAACAAGAGCTAGTGGCCTAGTGGCACAGCGCTTAGCTCCTATTGAATACGTCCAAGAATGTCTGTATGTGTGTGAGAGGGAGAGAGAGAGGTAGAGAGAGAGAGTGAAAGACGTTCTTTTACCAGAATAATAAATATTGGAGCACATTATTGCATAGGATTTTTTCTTATTTTATTTTATTTTTTTTTTTTTTTTTTTTTTTTTGCACCACGTACGAGATCATTCGCTGTGGCTGTTGACACTTCCTGTTACTTATTTACTTCTACTTTGACGGCTGCTTTCCCTGTCCCATAAAACAGGGGAACCCCACGTTTTACCTTGTTTGTTCAGAGTATTTAAGGTTTCATATCACGTATTGTTCATTTACTGTTAAATCCTCACTATTATACGACTCATGAAATAAGAAAGTCTTCAGTTTCCTCTTCAAAGCTTTAATGTCTTCAATTATTTGGATGTCTCGTTGGAGCCTATTATATAGTCTCGGGGCCGAATATTCAAAGGCTCTGGAGCCTGTGGGAGACATATATCTAGGTTCCAATAGTTTGAAAGCATCTGTAACTATTTTCGTGTAACTATTCTCGTGGGCTATTTTACATATTTTAGATTCAATTCTCGCTTTAATCGGTAGCCAGTGTAAATCAATTTGTATCGGGGTGATCCTTTCTCTAGGTGTGACACCTTTTATCATTCTTGCTCCTCTGTTTATTGGTTTGTATATTCTTGAGTTGCACTTTTGGTAAATTGTAATAGATGGAGTTGCAGTAGTCAATCCATAGTTTATCAAAAGTTTTTTTTTTTTACAGAATTTTCATCCAGAGACTTTATAAACGCAATGTTTCTTAGATGATAACTAGCCGTTTTTACTACATTTTTTTTCGGCATTGTGAGACAGATTACACTCATGAAATACATCTAGATCACAAACTTTACTAGATATCGGTACTGAGTCCTTATTTATGTTCATTTGAATATCACCAAGCTCCTCACGCTGTTTCTCTTACACACCACCATGAACTCTGTTTTGTTTTCATTTAATTTTAGTTGTTTAAATGTCATCCATTCTCTAACACTATTAAGGATTCTGTTTAGAGTTTCTAAAGTGTCATCTATAACATTAAGGGAGAAGTAAAATTGTTTGTCATCCGTAAATAGTTTACACTCCACATCATGCCTTTATAGTATATTTGACCGACCAATAGGATCGATGCAGATTAAGATTGGGCCAAGTAAACTCCCCTGGGGTACCCCTCTGTTTAAGAGTTCATATGATGAATAAGAGTTTCCAATATATAAACAATAATTTCTACCAACTAAGTAGTGTTTTAGGTATTCGAAGGCTTGATCTTCAACGTCGATGCACCGTAGATCATTGAGTTGCAGTTCATGCAGAACTGTATCGAAAGCAGCACTGAGATCGAGTAATATTAAAATACCACATTTATTTTCATCCATCATTTCCAGCGTAGCATTTACAACAGAGCAGATGGCTCTCTCCGTAGGTGTTCAAGAATTACTTATTTAATCACTTTTGGCACAAAGATAGACTTGAAATAGGGATATATGAAGTTAATTCTTGGTAGTCCAGAGCATTTTTTCAGAACTGGTGTGACTATAGCCATTCTCTCAGATTTGGGAAACTTACAGTCATCAATCCTTGAATTTGTTATTCTCATTATCATTTCGGCTATACTAGAAAAGTTTCTCTCACCAATTACTTCATATATTGGCATAGAAACGATCGTGCAGTTGGTTTTCTTTGCTCTCTTGATATTCCTGGTGATGTCATCTTGTGTTATGTTGTTAAAACATAATTTTGTCTGTGTGTCTGGTGTATAATTAATCTGATGTTGAGTATTTACAAATGACCTAGTTTTATTTTCCATT
The DNA here is from genome assembly GCF_036898095.1 of Palaemon carinicauda. Classification (NCBI taxonomy): domain Eukaryota; kingdom Metazoa; phylum Arthropoda; class Malacostraca; order Decapoda; family Palaemonidae; genus Palaemon; species Palaemon carinicauda. The sequence goes on from NC_090736.1 coordinate 99,073,194, forward strand.
TTGTTTTCAAAGAATACTAGAAGATTATTTACTAGTTCCTGGTCACTGTATCCATCAGGTATATTCTTTTATTTTACATTTCCCATTATACCATTTAGGAGACGATATAACTTATTTGTCTGTTGCTGTTTCGAGGACCTTCCTCTTATAGTATTCACATTTTTTTCTTCTTAGTAGGTAGTTATATTGACACGTAGCGGTTCTGTATTCTACCCATGTATTTTCAATGTTTAACCTATTCCACTTTCTTCCTTTACAACTTTTTTCTTCTTTTCACTTAAGTCTCTCCATCAAACCAGAAATGGGTCTTTTACTGTTTTAGTGTTTTCCATCGGTGGACACATGGTATCATATTCACTTTTACTCACTTTATTATAAGGGGTCGGAAGACAGTTAACAAACTCAGCTCCCAACAGACGTTGGTCATCATGATCACAGGGAATGCTGATAGCATCATTCATTTTATTTGTAACTTCTTTAATAAATATGGTAGCAGAAAATTTCTTAATTATGTCTAAAGTTTATTCTTTTTACTATTGCATGTTTTTGTAGAGGTAGACTAAACGTTATAAGTTTGTGCACTTGGGAGATAGTACATTTCTCTTCAACATTTATATCAGATATAATATTATTCATGTCATACCTCAGAACTAGGTCCAACGTATACCCAGTTAAAGTAGCTGTACAGTTGATATTCTAATAGCTCTCTAAATGCCAAAGCATCGGGATTTGATGCGCCATCCATCAAAAAATCTAAGTATCCACAGATAACTAAATAAAAGGACCAAATTCTTCTAAAAAGATACTGATGTTTGTTCTTGGAAGTTTGTAGACTGTTTCAAAGGATAAAGGATTTTTTTCCTTTTTTTTTGGCGTAAACTTTATTTCTATATATTCAAAGCTTGTTACACTAGTTCCTTTTAACCTTTTGAGATTTGAGTAACTTTTATGAATAATGAGCTCGACACCTCAGCCAGACCTACTATCTCTCGGTATGTGGAAGAAGGTGTGAGTGGGAGGTGACATTTCAGTGATCTTTGCCTTGTTAAGTTATTTAACCCTGTTTCAGATAATGCTAGTATGTCCAAGTATTTCACGTTTATCAGTTCTTGAATTTAAACAGTCTTATTGCCTACAGATTGCATATTTACATAGCCACAGATTATGACATACTTAGTAAGAATGATCTGTATTTTCTGAAAGTCTTTTCAATTTCAAGTGGCAAGCTTTTAATTCTCTAGAATTTACTATGATGTCAATTGGTTTATTTAACTTTGTGTAGTTAATACACTTTGACACTTGCGAATTACACTCCTTGGTGGAATGTTTTCATGAACATTTCCCGCAGACTTTCTCATCATTCTTAGACTTGCCATCTTTTTCAAGATGTCCATACCTCTTCCAGTGTTACCAAGTGATCACGTGGTACCTATCACTTATGTTATAAGTACCCCATCGCAACGAAATGTTGTCCTCATTATCAAGATTATATTTCAGCACATAGTGGGGTGGTCCCACCTGAAGCATTTCTCTTCAGAACTACAGTTATCTTCTCTTCCATATTTTGTATTTGGTCCAGGCATCGATTTTCTAAATTAAAGCATTTACTATATGATCTGCATCATTATGCATATTGCATATCATTATTTTTGGTTTTATTTCTCTGATTTTTCTCGTTTCAGTATCAGAAACCAATGTCTGAATCTTGTTTGCAGCCTCCTCTCATATCATTCTGTTTGCAGAGTTAACAACAATATTTCCATACGTAGGTGACCTCGTGCTTAGTATAGGAATGTCTTTAATTGCCTGTTCAACCTCACGTTTTCTTTCAGTAATTTTAGTTGTTGTATTTGTTACTTTAATTACTAACATACTTTTTTCATTAATTTTGTCAGCAAATGTTGGTTTCTCCTGTTTCATGTCCATAAATGTTTGAAGTGTTGCCGTAATTGATTCCATATTTATAGCAAGAACATCAACTTTTGCAGTCAGGTCTGTAGTCTGGCTGATATTTGCTGTGTGTGTACTCATGTCCGAAAGTTTGTTTTTCTACGTCAGCTATTTTCGTGTTTTGTTTGCTCAAGGCCTCCTCTCTCATATTCATAACCTCCTTTAATTTTGATGTATATATATATATATATATATATATATATATATATATATATATATATATATATATATATATATATATATATATATATATATATATATATAATATATATATATATATATATATATATATATATATATATATATATATATATATATATATATATATATATATATATATATATATAAACTGGCTTGTCTGGCTTCACCTACACAGAGTCAGCATAACCAATCTAGGTTTTTACGTTCATATCAGTGTTGCCTGTCACTATAAACACGCATTTCTTATGATAGACTCTATTTTAATCGCATCCTATCAATTTTTTCCGGTCTCTCTCCCTGGTTTTACATATGAGGCAGAAATAGTTATGGACAGGCAATGTGTACTGTTTCTTATCACTTAGATTTCTCTATAAGGTTAACTAATATCTTTTCAATGGTAATCTAAGTGAGAAACAAAAAGCTAAAACACGACTCGGGGCGAGTGTTGAACAGAGCTTCGCGCAAAACACGTCCACACCTTAGCGGCTCAACTACTTAGCTAGGCTTCCTCAGAGAGAGAGAGAGAGAGAGAGAGAGAGAGAGAGAGAGAGAGAGAGAGAGAGAGAGAGAGAGAGAATGATTATCCAGGTCATACCAAAGTTTCCACAATGTCTGTTCACAGCCTCTAGAGTAGTGTTCAAAACTTCTGGGTAAATTTTGATTCAGAAGTACGGGCAGGGTGGCGTATTGGAAACGTTCCTCAAGGACAATCGCTTACCTGGGGTTCGAGTCCCTTTCAAAGCCGATAGTTTCCTATAGTTTCTGCAACAGTACCATCAATGTAACCTAATGATTTCGGGTTCGAGGGAGCCTATAGTTCTACCAGCTGTGTCATCAGTAGCAGTTGCCTGGCCTTCCCTGGTCCTAGCTTGAAAGAGAGGGGCCTTGGACGTTGATCATTAGTATATATGTTTAGTCTCTTGGGTAATACCCTACTAGCCAGGTATTGTCACTGATTTTCCCTTTCCTTACCTCTCCCATTCATATGTGGCCTTCAAACCTTTATTAGTTCATGTGTTTTATTATGGAGACGTTTCTACATAGATGCAGTTTCTTATTTCCCTCTGCAATTCACTTACCACTGAACATCATGCTGTATCTTTATCATGGCGTATGGTTGGCAGAGGCAAGTGACAACACTGACAAGGTAAGGCCTTAGAATCTATCCTCATAAAATTTGATAAGTGCTCAAACCAAGGCGTTCTTTAATAAGAGTAGTACCGGAGTGTCTCGGCAAAATTTACTTATTTCACGCTGTTGCAGCTAACTTGCATCACGAAAGGCGTGGCTATCACATATCTTGACCTTTTATTCTGTGACAAGGTAATTCCTATTCCTACTTAGGACAATTTTGATTGTAGTGAATTATTCTATTGAATTACTATTATATATCAAATGTCATATAGCAATGATAGATAATTCTATATGCTATGTTCATTTGTGATTGATTGATTGATATAAAGTTTTCTGGCATCTGCACATCTAAGTTCATTGACGCCAATATCATTTATCACATATAAAAAATAAAAGAACATTCAATTTAAACCATGAAAGTTACGATGTCATTATAAAGGTTAAATAGTTTTCATAAGACCTGCTTATGAAATAAATCTAAAAATGCTCACATAGTAAAACACATCATGTCCAAGAATCTTGGCTAGGATGAACCTGCTATCCTCTCCTCGAACCTCCAATTTCCTATAATTGGGGCATTCAGTCAACAAATGCCTCACTGTTAAAGGTACTAAACAGTCGTCGCAATATGGTTGCTGTTGGCACTTCAACAAAAGCTTGTGTGTCAATCGTGTGTGACTAATGCGGAGACAGACGGCAAAGAGACGTCTCGTATTTTCGGGGCTTCATGTTTTACCTCCAAGGAAATATGACATTTGTCACTTCTTTCATTTTATTTTCATCTAGACTATTCTAGTGCTGTTGCCAATTATTATAATACAATTTCCTGATGTTAGGTATGACATCATTACAGGGAATGGGATACCTTCTAGGTAGCAACTCAGATGCAGCATTCTTCGCCAGTAAATCTGCCTTTTCATACCCAGACACAGCCACATCGAACCATTATACCTCTCAATTCTATAATAAAAAGCCATTCTAAAATCTTTAAAACTAAAGTATCACTAGAATTAAAAACTTCTAAATCTTGAAGGACACTACTTGCATTGCTAAAAATGGTTACCCTACTTCTCCAAGGCTATTTTGTCAATAGCTGTTAGTATGCCATACAGTTCGGCAATAAATATGGCAGCTGTTAGAGGAATTGCACCTCTAAAATTAAAACAATTACTATGTACTCCAAATCCAATGACAACATCAGATCTGGAGCCACCAGTATATACAAAAGTCGATCCCCTATGTTCTGTAACATGTTCCATAAAAAGACACCTGGATTCTATGTCAGTCATATTATTTCTAACTCCAATAAAGTATTTACAAAATGATACCTCCAGTAATTTCCATGGAGGCGTTGATGATACCTTAAATGGAAGCACCTTACTTCCAATTATATCATAACTGTATAATATTTGTTTAACCCGAAAACTACAAGGTTGCGGAGATTTTGGGTGCAACTCAAAGAATGATGTATGCTTTACAAGGCTTACAGTCTGATAGGCTAAAGAATTAGGACGTTTTTGCAACCTAAACTAATACCGAACAATAGAAGTCTTTCGGTAAAGGTCTAAAGGTAATTCTTTAGCATCAACAAGAAGACGTGATAGGCGAAGTTCTAAATGCTCCTGTGGACCATCTGGTACCAGTATTATGTATTGTGTTTGATATCTTTAATCGGTTTGGGGTGGCTGAGGAGTATATCTCACACCCCTAACTAATTCTTGAAAAAATCAGGGTCATGTATAATTTTGAATTAGTATTGCGGTCTGCCCGCAATGGTGTATGGGACTATACTTTTAAAAGATTCAGAGCCTAGAGACATTTAGCTTTTGAAGCTTTTGAATGAGAATCCCATGTAAGCCTACAATCAAATATCAAGCCTAAAAATTTAGCTTCACTTACACAAGGGATCCGTTGACCTTTAATGTATATTTTTGGGTCTGGATGTATTCCCAAAATATAACAGAAATCCACAACAATAATGTTCTTAAAATATGCACACTATGATTTATACTGTCATATATATATATATATATATATATATATATATATATATATATATATATATATATATATATATATATATATATATATATATATATATATATATATATATATATATATATATATACTTCATAGATATATCAGTGATCTGTTAAAATTACATGATAATTTGCAATGTTAACTAGTGATTCTGAGATCCAATTACTTATGATAAAAACAACTTTGAGTAAGATCACTGCAAAAGCTTAATCCGTTTTATAATCATGTCATAGTCATTGTAACACAAAGCTAATTGAAAGAGTATAATTTTCTTCTTGAGGGAAGATACAGAGCAAGATTTATCATATATTATTCATAAGGAATCCTTTTATGGTAAGCAAAATTTTTTCAGATTATTTTTAGGCTAATAAATAATATTTTTCAACATGCATTTTTGGGGCTCAAGCCATGTCGTCCTGATGGAAGTTCCTATTAGTAGCTTCCAAAGGGATATATGTACTACAGTGATATTCCCAGAGAATTTAACTTTAGGTCTCCAGAATTCTAACTCCTGGGGCGAATATCTCTAAAATTTCTCTCAAGGATATCGCATGATATCAGGGGACATATTCTTGACACGCCACATAGCAATCTGCGCCCCGAATAGCGTTTACGCTTCTAGGGGGAAAGTGGCAAAATTAGACGGGGAGCCGTATCAAGGTTACCCAAGTTCCCATACTACTATTAAGTTTCACAACAGCGCCATATCCAAGATGGCGGACATTCCTAATTCTGTAGCGATTTCTCACGGTGGTGCTCCCTGTTGATCTGACCTTTTCGATCAATTTTCAAGGATTATTATACATTCTCCAGCTTCTTTCGCCTCTGGAAAGTTGCATATTGATTCTTTACAATCTGTGTAATTTAGCTCCTGTCTCACAATGAAATTAGAGTAATTTATTGTGATTAGGAGCTAGGGCTGTTACCGGAGGCGCCATGGGCGCTGTCGTTCGTTAAGCATATGTTATTTAGTTAGTAGAACGACATTCCCAGTTGAAATGGCATTAATTATTTAATTATGAAAGCTATTTAGGCGTATTATACTTGTAAAGATATTTATATGCAAAAGTCAGAGTTTCGGGGATTTACGTAACTGAGATCTCATCTTGCCTAGGTAACCTAACCTAGGCGATATAGTATACTTTCGATATTTCCCCGGTTACCCTTGTGTATTGGTTTATCAATTCAAATGGAGATAGAAATCTCCTAGAATTATCATATAAACCGATACTCGTCTCTCTATTGGAGATTTAAGGGTAATCTCTCTTTCCCTCTGAGTGTAGCCTTAGCCTAGGGTTTTCTGTCCCTTCCCTTAACCGCAGATAGCAGGTTTTGGGATTCGGTCAGAATCTCAGAGTAATTAGTCTTGTTGCTGACAGGCGGCCGGCAGGGGGAATAGTCAATCCCCTGCCGGCTAGGCTGCCGACATAGGAGGCTAGCCTCCCTAGGCCACATTGAAGTGGTTGTATGATGTCGACACCTTCTCCCTCTGCTCTAGAAAACTAGTCATGTGCTCGCAGACCCTAGGCTGAAGAATTATATTCTTCTGAGGCCTAGGATGGTGCCAGCACTGGAGCTCTGTTTCTCCCTTATGGAGAGGAGGCGGCACTGCTGCCGTCCACTTAACTGTATTGGCAGACTCTAGGTTGGAGAATAGAAATTCTCCTGCCGGCTAGGATGGCTTCGATACTGAAACAGAGTTTCTTAAGGGTGTGTAGGACTGGCAACCTTGCCGGCTCCTTCCACACCTCATACAGGACCCTTTTCCCTCCCTCTCTGTTCTTTTGTGATGGCCGAGCCATCGTATTTCTTTGAGCCGTCGTCCTGCTATCTCACCATTTGCTGGTGGATTGCAGGGGGCCAGCCAGACTCCTACTCAACAGCTGTTGTTCGACTGCCTGTGGCTATGCCAGCTGCTGGCAGCCATGACAATTGCCGGTGGCCATGTTGGCTGCCGGTGGCCATGTTTTATACAAACTGTTGGCGGCTATGACGGCTGCTGGCGGCTATGCAGGCTGCTGGCAGCCATGTCACCTGTCGGTAGCCATGACGGCTGCCAGTGGCTGGTGGCTGTTGGCAGCCATGATGGCTGTTGATGGGAAGTCCTTTCTGTCACCAAGGTTCTTCACTCTTCCCTTGGACTGCCGGCCACAAGTTCTATTGCCGGCGTATTAGCCTGGCCGGAGGTAGGCCGGCCAGACCGGCATAGATAGGTACGGACTCAGCCGGCAGTATGCTGACTGTACCAGTGCTGCCAGATGCTAGCCTGCTGGCTATGTGCCGGCCTTTCCTTGCCAGCGATGGTACTGGTGGCTGGATGGAAGCCTGAATGTTAGATTCTCCCCTTCCATTTGAACTTTCTTTCTGGAGAAAGGCAGTAAATTAGATATTTTCCTTAATTAGTGTATACATACACAGTAATTAGGCAGCCTTTACTCCATTATGTCTCTCTCTCTTTTAGCTAGCATGATGGCTGCGCTGGTAGGGACTAGCTATGCAAGCTATATGCCGGCTTGATTACAGTATATGTTTATACAGGTAGTCAGTATATTTGCAGTATAGGATATACTGCAGATAGAAAAACTATAGTATATATTATACTAGTAGTTATTTTCCAATATATCTTGGGTATCCTTGCCCGGGTGTTTGCTGAGATTGATCCTATATTGAAAGAATAGAATTTCTTCAATATTTAGATTAGAAATCAGTTTTCACATTACCCTACAATGTTAAATAATTTAATGGGCTGGTGGTATGACACTCCTAACCGTATAAGGTTAGAACCCCTATCTTGAGTTTCCCTGGTCAGGAAACTCTATGATTTTAATGTTGTAAGGGAAGGTCACAGCAAATGGACTGGGTAGGGTATGCAAATATATGTCTTTTATATTTCCTAGTCCAGTCGGCGTCATGCCGGCTGGACCGTGCCGTCAGATGCTTACCAGAATGGCAGCACACTTGCTGAACTACATTATATATAGTTATACAGTAGTCAGTATTTTGCAATATAGTATATACTGCATACAGAAAACTATAGTAAGATTATAGAGTACTTAGTTTCTAACATATCTCAGGTACCCTTTTGTGGGCTTCTGCTGAAACCGTCCCTATATTGAAAAAATAGAATTCCTTCAATACTCTGATTAGAAATCAGTCATCCTTACCCAAGAGTGTTAAAGAATAAAAAGGAGCAGTGACTTGTACACTTTTCTACCCCTAGGGGTTAGAACCCTTTCGTTAGAGTTCCTTGCTAGAGGAATCACCTTATAGTTAGTACTGAGGGGAGGTAACAACATTTGCTTGCAAGGGATATCCCTTTTTAGCTTACTATCCTAAGCTATTTTAGTTAAAAGATGACTTTTACATATTGCTTAACAGTGAGATAATCAATTTTATATTCATTCTGCTTTCCTTTCTTTACAGGAGGAACCCCAGATGACATGTGTTGCAGTCTTCTGCAATACCAAGAGTAAGTACTTATATGGTCATGATACATGGAGGTTTCATGCCCCCTGCAATATTATTTCCGAATCCCTGCATTATTGGAACCCTCAAGTTTGCAATGTATGTCGGACCTTAATGTCCGAGGGTTTCGAGAATCCATAGTCGATGGAGTCTAGGGATGCAGCTCGTAAGAAACTTCGCAACTGGGTGAGAGGATTCCAGAAAATCTCTCCGGGTACTATACCTACCTAATGATAGGATGTGTAGCTTACCATTCCCGAAGGCAAGTAAGGAAATAGTGGTGCCCCAGGCACGATTCACACCTCCCTACGGCCAGGTAGCCCTTGAGACGGAGGGCAGGAAGCCCCCACGAGAAGAGGTGGATAATATCGTGTCGGAATTGCTTCCGTCTGTGCCGGCGCTAGAGCCGTTAACATCAACATTTTCACCCTCTACCCCTCTACTAGACAAAATGGACCAATTACTGACCTATCTGAAAGGTCTAATAGAAAACTTTCGCAAACAAGACGAAAAGGAGGAAGCAAAATTCAAGATAGAGCTCTGTGAAGCTCCACTTGTTGCTCCCCAAGGGTCATATAAACGAGCCAGAGACCAAGATCTTCCGACATGCTCCAAAACCAATCCCTGGAGGTTTGCGGAGCTTATGCCGATTTTAAACGTAAAGCTCTGCATCTCGGATAAGATGAGTGCTGTTTCTTTGGACGAAATAAAGTTTTGGCCAAGCTTTGACGCTTTCCCTAATTGGTTCATTCAACTGAAGCATGAATCAATGTCAAGAAAAGAAATGGAGCTGAAGGGTGTCATGGTTCTAGACCAGGATAAGGCACAGGCTATCTTGTCAAGGAGCCTGAGAAAGGCGGGTTACTGGGTGTAGAAAGTGTTCACACAAAGTAACAGACACCCTTCCTTTCTTGCTCCTGTTTCAATATCCTTCCCCTTTACGTGGAAGGCATTTAAATCTGTTGCCAAGACAGTGGAAGCAGGTAGACCATGTCCTGCACTCGGGGAGTGCAAGCCTCTGTCACCAGCCTTTCCCATGTAGGAGAAGGATTGGAAGGAAGTCCACTTAACCTTTTCAAAAGGAAGACTAGACGCGGATGTCGCTAGAAAACAGTTTAGCGAGAATCTCCCTAAACTTTGTGAGTTACTTTTGGGCAAGGAACAAGAGACAAAGGAGAGACTTGCAGCCTCCCTATCCCTGCAGAACTGCATAGAGTTGTGTTTATCCCATCAAAGTACCCCAGACATGCTCATGGTCTTTGCCAAAATGCATATGGCCACCTTAGTAAAAGACCTTTATGCCTATCTGAAGGCTAGGAGAGCCTATAGGGAGTTTGTGTTCGCCGCAGCAACAGTGAAACACGAAACCAGGAAGTTAATCTCTTCCAACATCTGGGGTAGAGAACTCTTTCCAAACGAGGTAATTATAGAGGTGATTAAGAAGGCCACCACGGAGAACATAGGACTTCTCCAAAAGTGGGGTATCTTTTCAAAGAGAAAGTCTTCCACTGTTGTGGGTCCCCAACCTAAAAGGAAGACGGGCTGTTCAATAATATCCCACAGTTACGATGACCGCGGTGCCACAGGTAAACGATCGAATATGTAAACCTTCTGATCAGGCGAAGCAAAGAGACGCTTTTGGTAGGAGGGAGGCTCCTTCATGATTGCTGGACCTTCAATCCTTGGGTCCAAGGCCTAATCAAGATAGGACTAGGATGGAAAATAGACATGCCTCCACCATCATTCCTACACTCCAACCCCCGCCTGGAAGAGTATACCTTAGAGCTCAAGAGCATACAGGTGGTAAGGAAAGTATAGTCCATCGAATTCCAGGGAAGGCTGCTTGGTGTTCACAAGATGGACTCAAGGAAACTCAGAGTCATTCTGGACTTGTCGCCACTCAACAAGTTCAAATAAAACAGCAAGTTCAGAATGTTAATCCTTCTGAACATAAGGACCTTATTTCCAAAAAGGGTGTTCGCAGTCTTGTCAGACCTTAAAGATGTCTATTGGCAGCTTCCAGTCAGTCACCCCCTCTCCTCCTACCTAGGATTCAAGTTACAGAGGGTAACGTATGTCCTAGGAAAGATACTTGTCGGACTAAACACAGTCCTAAGTATATTCACGGGATTGACGGACACACTTACGCAAAAACCAAGCCTAGAAATGGTTCTGGCAACAATGTACCTGGACGAAAGGCTGGGGTGGGCAGCATCCAAAGTGGCTGGTCTATGAGCATCCAAAGAAGTGATCCGGTTCCCGGAACATCGGGGATGCAAGATAAGCTTCGAGAAGTCTCGATTCTCTCCAGCTCAAAGGCTTCAATGGTTAAAAAATCATTGAAACCTGTGGTCACACCAACTCTCCTTTCTCTTGGGGATGTAAAAGGAGATCGCAGGGTCGGTCAAGAGACTATGGTAATCAGTCAGGATTCCAAGACGCTAACAGGGAGGAGTTCTGAACTCTCTCTCAGTTTGCAATAGTGACAGACACAGTGCTAAGAGCACATCTGAAAAAGAGTCTGGAGAAGATACGCATCAAACGCTCAAAGAGATCTAAAAGGACCGATATTGGTCTTTCCCTAATCGCTTCCCTAACAATGGTCAAAGGCCAAAAGCCTAATGAAGACCGTGCCCTTGCAACTACCCCAACTATTGAAGATCATCCGCATGGATGCCTAGTTGGAAGAATGGGGTATTCACTTCCATCAGAGGAAAGTCCAAGGGATTTGGTCATTTCTATCCAAGGTCATGTTGGTCCTGTCGTGGGTGGGGAAACTCTCTCCACGCAGATCAGACCTCCTCAGGCTGATCTGGGACATCGAAGCGATAATGAGACGTCAGAACCGACAAGGCTAGAGAGCGTCTCATATAGTTTAGGTGATGTTAGCCATCCCTTACCTAAATGGATGGCACCTATCAGCAGTTCATGTACAATCAATCCGCAATGTGACAGCGGATGCTCTACTCGGGCTCAAGCCGATAGGGTTAGAATGGTCCACAGACGCAGACCTATTCTCTCCTAGATGGGAACAAGTCCCCGAGCTGCAGATTGACCCCTTCGTCACGAGCGTCATCAAGAAACTACCTCGATATTCAGCCCCTTAAGAGGATCCTCTAGTGGAGATAACAGACATCATGTCTGTAGTTTAGAAGGGATGGACTCAGGAATTCCTGTTCATCCCATCCAATCTCCTGCTGAAGGTCAACATGCTGAGAATCTTCCAGGGAGGAGTGGTTCTGTTGGCTCTCAAGTAGCCCAAGAGCAACCGGTTCCCTTTAGTGAAGGAACTGAGGCTAAGACTGGCACTAGTTCTGAACCAAGGACTATCTCAGAAGGTTCAGAGACTAATTGCCTTCAATTTATCACAGAGAGCCCAAACCCTTTATTTCATGATTTTCTTCCCCTAGCGGTTAGGAAAAGATTCGGGATCTCAAAAGGCAATACAGAATTCTTAGAAGACTACAAGTCTACGTCATCTAGAAGACATTATGAGTCATCTTGGAAAAAGTGGGTTGCTTTTGTAAAAGCAAAAGGACCGAAAGAAATTTCAATGAACTTCAGTCTGTCCTTCTTTGTCCTCCTTCATAATCAAGGTCTGGCGGCCAACACGATAACTATGTGCAAGTCAGCCTTGACTAGATCTCTTCTATATGCCTTTCAAGTAGATCTGGCGAACGAAATCTTTAATAAGATTCCAAAGGCATGTACAAGGCTTAGGCCTGCAGCATCGACAAAGCCCATCTCATGGTCTTTGGACAAGGTCCTACATAATGCCTCATCTGTGAGCAATGAATATTGTTCCCTTAAGGATCTAACCCAAAAGGTTATTTTTCTGTTCGCTATAGCCTCTGGGGCTGGACTTAGTGAAATAGTGGCCCTATCTAGAGATGAGGGCCACATTCAGTTCACAGAAGCAGGAGAACTGAATATCTTTCCTGATCCAACCTTTCTCGCTAAGAACGAGCTACCCACTAAGAGGTGGGGTCCCTGGAGAATCTGCCCTCTGAAGGAAGATGTCTCTATGTCCTGTAGAGTGTTTAATGTCTAAAGGTCTATCTTCGTAAAACTTCAGACTTCAGGGGAGGACAGCTTTTTAAAGGAGGAACCTCTGGATCAAACTTATCCCTAAAACAACTGAGGGCGAAGCTCACCTACTTTATTCGCAGAGCAGAGCCTGACAGTACTCCCGCAGGTCATGATCTGAAAAAAATTGCTCCATCACTGAACTTTTTCAGTATATGGATTTTGAGCATCTTCGCTCATATACTGGATGGAAATCATCCAGAGTGTTCTACAACCACTATGCTAAGCAGGTCCATGAATGAAGCATTATGCGGTGGCAGCAGGTACTGTATTAAAACCTGTCGTCTAATTCTGCGATGAAGAGTTAATTGATTGTGACTGCACTTCTAGTTTGATCCCCTTTTAAATGAGTGTTACCATGGTGACACTAAATCTGTTCAAAATTTCAGTAGTGGAATCATACAGATATCATTCATGCCATGTGTATGTAGTACACAGTGTCGATAGGATATAGCATGTACAAAAATTATGAAGGAAAATTTTATTTAAAACTTTTCTTCAGTCTGAGAGTGGCACTCACCATTTCTTCCCTTTCAAAAAAGGGAAAATAATCTTTGTATATATCGCATGTATAATTCCTTTATCATGCTACTTTCATTTTACTTGTTAATTCATTTAGTCATTTATTAGGAATAAATGTCTACTAGAATGTAATGGCATCCTAATTCACCCGATAATTTGCATATTAAGATGCCAGAGTTCTTTGACTTACTCATGTAAGTAAACTTCATATCATTGTATGCTTGCAGACAATGGATATAATGGATACTGACATTGTTCCGGCAATATATACAAACCGTGAGACCGTTTGTATACCAGTGTATACTTACGTTTGTTCATACAATATATGCTAACCTTGAGGCCCCTTTTCTACCGTCCAGAATGACTCTTCCCTGTAGGGGGCAGGAAGCACTAACATGGTTATGTTTAGTGATGATGATGGATAACGGTAACGTCATTTGTCTCAAATGGTCCAGATGACCATAGAAATATTGTCTCAAGGTTAAAGCACTGATGAAAATCCACACATACATTAATGCTCTGGTATGCTTCCATCAAGACGACATGGCTTGAGCCCAAAAAACGGATTTTGAGCGTAGCGAAAAATCTATTTTTGGGTGAGATAGCCATGTCGTCCTGATGGACCCAGCGTCTTTTTCTAAAGAAAAGATCTTAACAGTATCCCTCCCGAAACTACTGTATCTGTAGAACCATGCTCAATGCTACAAGGAATGTCCACCATCTTAGATATGGCGCTGTTGTGATACTCAATCGTAGTATTGGAACTAGGATAACCTTCATGCGGCTCCCTTTTAATTTTGCCACTTTCCCCCTCGAAGCGTCAACGCTATTTGGGGCGCAGATTGCTATGTGGCGTGTCCAAAATACATCCCCTGATATTATGCGATATCCTTGAGAGAAATTCTAAAGATATTCGTGCCAGGAGTTAGAATTCTGGAGACCTAAAGGTAAATTCTCTGAGAATATCACTGTAGTACATATATCCCTTAGGAAGCTACTAATAGGAACTTCGATCAGGATGACATGGCTATCTTACACAAAAATAGATTTTTCGCTGCGCTCAAAATCCGTTGTCTTCATTATGCTCATTATATTTACCTTTTATCAGAATTCAATGATTTCAAATTTCTAAATATAATGCTATTGTGTGATTTTCTTCATCGAAATGCCTCATCGGTGTAATTGCTATGGGTGCTTTGTAATCAATAAGCCAAACATAAAAGCAGTTTTATTTTCAAGGGGTCCCAGTGAAAGAGAACAATGGGTTTTGGCCATGCCTAATGAACAAAACCGCTTGAGGTCTCTGAAGCATATACACATCTGTTCATAAAACTTTGAGTGCAAATAGTCTTCATGTAAAGGTGGCTCACGACCTACACAACTTCCATCATGTCCTGTCCTTAACAAACTAAATTGAATCCTCGACCAAATTCCGATTTCATCTGTAATACTAGAGAGTCGAAAACACGCAGGAATGCAGAAAATCGGGATAAAATTCGTCTTTGAAACATTTTACACAAAAATAGGACTCAAATACAATTTATTTTGTTCTAAAGAGAAAATGAAAACTTATACATTTCAAAAATAGATATAATAGGTCAATAGGTGGAATTATTAATTAATTTTAAATGTTTAATCGTCTTTTGGTGTGTTTTTCTAGAGGCTCTTGGAAAAAAAAATAATGTGCAAAAAATTTACAAAAAAATCTATTTCCTTTCCAAAAGAATATTTTTATTTCTGTGTGGTTTCTAGTTCAAACAATAATTACTCTAGCTAGTAAACGTAAGTTTGAAGGGTGGGTCTGTATGTAGCACATTATTGACCTAATGAGTTTTATGAGAGTTTTTCATTATTCACCTCATTTTATATTACACATATCTCAAATAAATTCATTTATCAAATCGGCTAAATTGGGACGCTTTGACATAAATACCTTAATTTTTGCACTTCAATTTCTTAACTTAGCTCTAAGTACTTATAAATGAATCGTCATTTAGGATAAATTATTCTGCCATGTATAAGAACAATGAAAAAAAAAATATTAAGAAGTATTCAAGATTGGAGTTTGAAAGTTTTATTTGAGCAGCTTAAGCCAAAACAAAGGCTTCTTAATGTGATATTAGATGGCAAACTTGTTGAGACCATGCATTTTTCATGGAGCACATCATTGGTGTTGCAAAAATTAATGGACAAAATCTTATTACACATGTTTGGTTGTAGAAAAAGCTTGTCATGATGGCTGGCCACATTTTGTTTTGAGGATAATGTCCTGTGCTAAATTGTCAGCTGATCAGCTGAATAATTGTCTACTTAAGGGGGATTAGGGCCATTTATAGTGTTGCTGGAAGTGTCATATCAGCAATAGGTGACAACTGTGCAACCAATCCTATTACGAATAATAAACTTGGAGGTCATGCTAAAGTTCCAATACCAGCAATTAGATTGAGTGTATTTCTTGTATGTGACTATGTACACATATTCCAAAATATCAGGAACTACTGGATTATGGTGCGGGATCAGGGATTTGCATTCACCATGAATAACACACATTATTTAGCACATTGGTTTGACATTATTCATTTATGTGAAGGAAATTGTAAGACTACAATTCAAAAGACTAAACTAGCTTATACGTAAGTATATCTAAAACCTCTGCAGCGTCAGTGTCCCAATTGTTTGGCAAGTTTTCAATGACAAAATAGTTGATGCTGTGACGGGCCGAGAGAGGAGTTGTGAAATCAAAGGCAGATTGGAAACGACTGAGTTATATTGTTGTGGAACACTCTCCTTATATACAAAACCTCAAGGCAACAGGACATGACAAGTTCACAAGACAGACAAAATCACAGAGGAAAAACCAGACTTGAATTTTCATGTTCGTTTTAGTGCGAGGGAAGAGCGAAGATACAACCATAATATATACAAAAGGAATTATGTACAATTGTGTGAAACACGGTTGGTACATGGCTCCCCCCCTAAAAATGACATACTGTCTAGAGAGGCGAACTGTAGGCGGGTCATCTGGCAGAAGATAAGCAGGTTTTAGACGATCAATGGACACCCAGTCTTCTTTGCCCCGAATGTTGAGGAGGAATGCTTTCGGACTGCGTTGGATCACAAGGTAAGGTCCCGTGTAAGGGGGCGTTAACGGTGGCTTGCTGGTGTCGTTGCGCAGGAAGACGTGCGTTGCCGAGTGCAAGTCCGTTGGTATGTGATGCTTCGCTGGGGGCTTGTAAGTCTGGCGGCACGGAGTAAATTTTCCCACGACGTGACGTATGCGCTGGAGATCGTCGGAGGAGGTTGTAGAAGGAAAAAACTCGGCAGGGACGACCAACGGGTCGCCATACACCATTTCGGCTGCCGAGACGTCGAGGGCGTCTTTAGGAGTGGTCCTTAGTCCAAGGAGGACCCAGGGAAGCTGAGTAAACCAGTTGCAATCCTTGCAGCGGGACATCAAAGCTGCTTTGAGGGTGCGATGAAAACGTTCAACCTTTCCATTGGCAGCGGGGTTGTAGGCCGTTGTGTGATGTAGGGTGATGCCCAGGAGATTCGCTAATGACGTCCATAATTGAGAGATGAAAGTGGTTCCCCTGTCAGAAGTAATAGGCTCAGGGATACCGAATCTTGAAATCCATCCAGAGAGTAAGGCAGATGTACATGAGGCAGACGTTGCAGTTTCCATGGGAATGGCTTCAGGCCAACGAGTAGAGCGGTCGATGACGGTAAACAGGTAACGATGTCCTTGTGATGTAGGTAGGGGGCCTACAACGTCGACGTGAATGTGTGCGAAACGACGCTGAGGTTGAGGAAAGGTGCCCACTCCTGAATCCGTGTGTCGATGTACTTTGGAAGTTTGGCAAGAAGTACAGGCACGGACCCAATCCTTAGCATCCTTAGAAATGCCGTGCCAAATGAACTTTGCCTTCAGCAGCTGTGCAGTAGAACGGCACGAGGGATGTGAAAGGCCGTGGATGAAATCAAACACCTGTGGGCGCATGGGAGCAGGAATCCAAGGTCGCGGTCTACCAGTACTGACGTCACAGAGGAGGGTGGTGTTGGAGTTTTCGAGGGGAACATCCTCCCAACGGAGGGACGTGCAGGATGTCCTACAAGCTTGATACTCTGGATCCTGTCGTTGGGCTTCAGCCAGGGCGTTGTAATCCAATCCCAGTTGAACGGCAGCCAACGTGTTTCTTGACAGGGCATCGGCAACAGGATTCATTTTCCCAGGGACATATTGGAGGGTGCAATTGTATTCAGCCACGGCGGAGAGATGACGGCGTTGACGGGCGGACCAGGCGTCAGACTGTCGAGTGAAGGCGTGCACCAGAGGCATGAGGTCTGTGCGAATGACGAAGGGCGTACCTTCTAAGAAATGGCGAAAGTGATGGACAGCCAGGTGTACCGCCAGCAATTCTCGATCGAAGGTAGAATAACCCGATTCTGCCTTGGATAGTTTTCTGCTGAAGAAGGCCAATGGGCGGGGCGAGCCTTTGACCACCTGCTCGAGTACTGCACCAATAGCGACGTCGCTGTCATCGGTGGAGAGAAGGAGAGGGGCGTGTGGGATAGGAAAAGTGAGAGCCGCAGCGGTTGATAGGGCCTTCTTTGCATTGCAGAAGGCCGCTTCTTGAAGGGGACCCCACTTCAAGTCCTTTGGCTTGCCCTTGAGGGAGGCTTAGAGGGAAGCAAGAGTGGCGACAATGGCTGGCAGAAAGCGGTGATAATAGTTGATCATGCCCAAGAATTCCTGCAGAGCTTTGACGGTCGAGGGCGTGGGGAAATTCTGAACGGCTGCTACCTTCTCAGGGAGGGGATGGACTCCTTCAGGAGTGATACGGTGCCCTAAGAACGACACTTCGTTGGCGCCAAAGGTACACTTGTCGTACCGGACTACAAGGCCGTTTTGTTGCAGGCGGTCGAGCACGATGCGCAGGTGACGGAGGTGTTCCTCTTTTGAGGAGGAGAACACAAGTATGTCGTCCACATAACATACACAGAAAGGGAGGTCCCCTAAGATGCCATCCATGAGACGTTGAAACGTTGCCCCAGCATTACGAAGGCCAAAACAGGAGTAATTGAAGGTGTATGTGCCAAACGGAGTGGTGATGGCGGTCTGGGGGATGTCTTCTGGGTTCATAGGCACCTGATAATACCCCTTCAGGAGGTCGAGCGTAGAGAAAACCTTTGCTTTGTGCAGGTAGGAGGTTACATCGGCAATGTTTGGGAGGGGGTAGTGATCCAGTTCTGTTTGCATGTTCAGGCGCCTGTAATCCCCGCACGGACGGAGGGAGCCGTCTTTCTTCAGAGCGATGTGTAAGGGTGACGACCATGGGCTGGAGTCCTTTTGGCAAAGGCCCATTTTCTCCATTTCGGCGAACGTCTGTTTGGCGGCTGCCAATCGTTCCGGTGCCAGACGTCTGAATTTTGCGAAGACTAGGGGTCCCGTCGTCTTGATATGGTGATAGATACCGTGCTTAGCAGGAACCGTGGGCGTTTGGCGAAGTTCTGGACGGAAAACTTCCGGGTACGACGTGAGGAGGTGGGCGTAGGCCTCCGTGGGTGCGCTGATGTGGAGAGCGAGGTTAGAGGGGGCGGGTTGAAGAGGTGTCGACAAGTACGAGTCCGCGTTGACCAATCGGGCGACATCGACCAGAAGGTGGAAATGAGAGAGGTAATCCGCACCAAGGATTGGCATTGTGATGTCAGCAACGAGAAACTTCCAATTGAATTTACCGTTTCCGAACGATAATGTGAGGCTCTCGTAACCGTAGGTGGGTATCGCAGATCCGTTGGCAGCTACCAAGCGGACGTCGGCAGATGTAGACAGACTACGTTGTGCCTTGAAGAGTTTCCTTGGCAAAAGAGAACGACAAGCACCCGTGTCTACCAAAAATCGCACGCCCGTTCCTGCATCCTGTAAAAAGAAAAGATTAGAAACATGAGAGGCCACCGCCACAAGCCATGGCCTACTTACACGTTTTTTGGCCACTGACAATCTTTGGCACATTTCTTCGCGGTTGCCCCGAATCTGAAGTGGTAGTAGCAAAACTGCAGTGGATGGGAGGTAGTAAGTGGCTGTAGAAGTCGTTCGTTGGGGCGCGAGCGATTGGTGAGTGGTGGGCGGCTTTGTCGCCGCTTCGGCACGTCACGGGGTAGGCGTGTATGTCCTACGGCATTCATGTCAGCTTCGGTGTACGTTGAATAGGCATCCTCGTCGTCAGGGGTGGAGGCGTTGATGGAGGTCTTGAAGTGGCTGTCCATAAGGGCGTCGGCTTTGGTCATCAAGTCCTTTATGGGTAAACTATCGACAACGGGTATGGCAGCGCGCACAGGTTCAGGTAAACGGCGTATCCAAAGGGCACGGAGTAGGTTCACCTCACGAGGAGAGCCGTCTGCGGCAGGTTGAAGGCGAGCGATACTGGTCATTTCCCTGAGGGCAAGCGAAGCCCTTTGGTCCCCCAACGGTTGTTGCGAGAGCTGAAAAAGCTTTGCTATACGGGCGGCTGGCGACGGCGAGTACTGTTGCAGAAGGTATGATTTGAGGTCGTCATACGCTATTGTGGTGTCTCCTTGTTCACAAAGCCAGTCGGATATTTCTGGGAAGGTGTCCTCGGGTATCGCCGCGAGAACATAATCCGCTTTGGTGGTTGAGCGAGTCACGCCCCTGATACGAAACTGGACTTCTGCGCGCTGAAACCAAGCAAACGCCTCTCCACTGGCAAACGATGAAAGTTTGAATGGAGAGGCCGTAGCGCCAACTGCCGTAGAGTCCGTCATAGTACCAACGATGGAGGGGCGAGGGGTTGGGGGTGGAAGGCGGTGGAAGCGAGTCGACTTCCGGGGTCACCAATGTGACGGGCCGAGAGAGGAGTTGTGAAATCAAAGGCAGATTGGAAACGACTGAGTTATATTGTTGTGGAACACTCTCCTTATATACAAAACCTCAAGGCAACAGGACATGACAAGTTCACAAGACAGACAAAATCACAGAGGAAAAACCAGACTTGAATTTTCATGTTTGTTTTAGTGCGAGGGAAGAGCGAAGATACAACCATAATATATACAAAAGGAATTATGTACAATTGTGTGAAACACGGTTGGTACAATGCACTTCAAGCTCTTCAAACACAGCTAGAAATCAGTTGGTTTAAAATGAATAAAAAAAAAAAATGCGTTCTTAACTATTATTAACAAAGATAGTTGCTGGTCTATAGAATGGGAGACTTTTTAGAGACTACGGGAAACATTTGAAATTATCTCCTCGTGTGCATGGAAAGGGAGTAAAGGCCGTAATTGAAGTATGTACAACATCATAATTACTTGATATCAGCTCACCCACCTGAAATATTAATTTTTGTTAACGTTCTTTTAACATTAGGCCGGCTAATGTCGCCAAATCTTCTTGGTGGGATATAATGAGTGACTTGATGTGAGATACATTTATGCCAACAGCTACATTACTGATCAGATCTCAATGGCTTGTGACTCTCGAGTGAGCATGCCGAAATAAACCAACTTCTGTACAAAGATATAAAGTAACAAATGAGCATCACTCTCGAAACACTGGATCCTACTGCAATAAAAAGGTAATAAGAATCACATCCTATCCTCGAGAAAAATTATAAATTATCAAATCCTTCATAACATACGCTCCTACACTTATAAACCAGGCTGAAACATGCTTTATTAATGCAATACTATGCAACATTATTCTTAATACCTGTCGTGAATATGATATTACAGTACAAATACAAAACAGTCGCCATCTCTTTAAGTTGACATTGAACAAGACATTACAAATCTAATCTATCATTGGGCTTCCCTCCAGTCATATTATTGTGAAGTAATCTAACTTCATCCTATACTGGTACATGAATAGATTCTGAATCTACATCTGATGTTTGAGCATCGTTATTAATATTTAATTCATTTGATTTTACTACTTCTAAAAATTTTCCTTCTCTAACAATCACGTGATCTATATGATTTTGGTTTAACGGCTGTAATTGATCAGCAGGACGTTTTACAATATTTCCTCCAACTTGAACATCATAATGTAAATTTCCTATCGCTTTTACAATTTTTCCTGGTACCCACTTTTCTGGAGTATTGTATGGTCTTTCTATGACATTATATAAAGGAGAGAAATTTCTTATTTTGGGAAGACTTTCTAATTGTTTATTAACTTTTTCTTCTAAATAACTTTACATACTATAATAAAACAAATCTAACTTACACATAATCCTCCTCCCCATCAACAAATGTGATGTTGTCACACCTGTTGGGCTATGCTGTGTTTTTCTATAAGACAAGAAAAACTATAACACATAAAAAATATATTATCTGCATTTGCCTTTTTACACTTCATATTATGCTTAAATGTTTGAATAAATCTTTCAGTTTCTCCATTCGTGAAAGCATGATACGTCACTGAAAATGTGCGATTGATACCATTTGAATTACAAAACTCTTTAAATTCCTGTGAGATAAACTGTTGACTATTATCAGATACAATTCTTCCTGTAATACCATATGTGGAGAATTTGTATAAATTATTTCAAATCTAAGACAATATTAATAAATGATGCTTATTATGACTTTTATGTACTTTTTGGATATTAATAAATCAAAGTAATGTCATTTAATCATAAATGAAGGTCCCTTTGCTCAATATCCTGCTTCTTTAAGCTCCTGGTTAGGCAAGATGATCACTCCCTCTTCCACAGCGCTCTCTCTCTCTCTCTCTCTCTCTCTCTCTCTCTCTCTCTCTCACTAACTCCGCTAATATCGCTGATATTACCCACATCTGAGCTCATATAATAGTGAATTTTTTTTCCTCTTTATGCTAGCGACATGTTGAAATTTTGTTTTCCTCTTTTGCATAATGAAATTACTGCCAAAACTAAGAAAAAACATACGTAAAAGGCAGCGAATGTTAGTGGCCAAACTCAAACGCGTACTCGCCCTGAGGTTTGTGGTAGCACTGAAGGCAGAAGGGTTTAATACTTCGTTTTGTAACTCATAGAATCTATACAGATACCATTGCTCACAGTTTTCTTATATTAAAATGCGGAAAGTATGAAAATCTTAGATAAAAAAAGAAATACTGCATTTTCTTGTAGGGATCAATGGTTTCAGCTTATTATTTACTTTTACTAATTACCCTGTAACTATGAAAGTAAGAGGGATGTTGACAAAATATTTTGTATACGCATTTTACATTGCCATACGAAGCTCAGTGATTTTTTTTTCAAGATTTTCAGTTGTTCGTCATATACCCCCATATATTGGCTTACCGGCCGAGTCCCTTAAGGTCATGAATCAAGTTGCAAATGCAGAGCATGACAGTTAAAAATCCTTCCATTCAGGGTCACCATGACTCAAACACAATCCCAACCTTATTAGGGCTTTTGAAGGCCAGGCAATGGCTGTAAATTACCTAGGATGTAGCCCGCTAGGTCCCATTCTCAAGGTGGTCACGCACGAACTCACCATCCTTAGCTAACACGAACGGTGAGGTAAACTAGTGGAAATCTTTTTTGTGCTGAAAGTATGGTTAAAATTTCTGACCCATGGCTTATGTGCCTACAATGTTATCCACTGAGCTATTTTATCACAGAAATTTTGTGTGATAAATCCTGCGTTGAAGGAAGTTTTATCAAGAAAACTTCTGTTGTGTTGAACAGAAAGGCATTGTCCCACTGTAGGTTAACATTTTCAAGCAGAAAGAATATGCTTTTTTTTTTTTTTTAGAAATCAACAGAGGTGAAGTTTTAGGAAAATACATGCATCAGATAAATTTCTTTGGGAGCTATTACATTTCTTGGTTATTGCTTAAAACCAAATAAATTGAGAATGATATAAAATTGTTGTACTCAGCTGAATAAGAATACTAAAATAAAGATACAAGCAGAGGGAAGTCATTACTGTATCAGAATACCGGAAAAAAAAAAACATTGGGTATTATATTATTGTTTCATAAATATAAAAATACTGAAGGTTAACAATAACTGTCACGCTAGGTAAAGATAAACCCAATAATAATATAATGAAAATGAAAGAAAAAATTTTACAATAGGATTATCGATTTTTTTGAGCTGGGTTTGCTGCTTCCTGTTGCAATAAGAAAGACGGTAGACGAACAATTTTATAGATAGACCATATATTAGAAAGGCACAAAAGAAGGAATAGAAAAAAAGAAAACTAATTAGGATGTATCTTCAATAACCTTTATATCACGTTTCTTCACACTTATAAGGGTACATGATTGTTAGCGAATGCAATGAAAATTAAGAAATAAGAAGATTATTGATTGAGTTTTCTGCCCAATATTAAGTGCTGGCTGTAAGAAACCAACTGCAAAGTTAGTTGTAACCCTTTCCCTCCAGGTTATGCCTCTCTCGTGCAATTTTATCGAAAGATGATAACGCTTGATATCATTCCTGGAATAAACACATTTCTATGCCCATTCAATGCATTTATAACAGGATATTATTATTCTCTGATTACAGACAATTTAAAGAATTGATACGCTACTGTATAAATTTGATAATCTTTCTAAAACGAAGGAATGGTATTTTCATGGTGAAAACGGTATGTTGAAACATATTGGATATTTATTTCGAAAAATAAGTGATTTCCATATTGAGAACTATTTTTGAATGAATATTTTAACGTATGAAAGTTTGTTACATTATTGAAAACAATATCGAAAGCAATGGCATCATACAAACCTCCACACGCACCATTACTGCAAAAGCACATTAAACTTTATAGCTTATTGGTTTAAATGTATATTGTCCAGTTCTGTATCTATCCTAAGGCATAGGATACAATTATCGCAAGGAAAGAAGCACTTATCGTAAAAGAAAAATATTCTCTTGAATATCTCCTACTATATATATATATATATATATGTGTGTGTATATATATATATATATGTGTGTGTGTGTATGTATATATATATATATATATGTGTGTGTATATATATATATATATGTGTGTATATATATATATATATATATGTGTGTATGTATATATATATATATATGTGTGTGTGTATATATTATATATATATGTGTATATATATATATATATATATACAGTATATATATAAATATATATATATATATATATATACATATATATATATATATATATACATACATATATATATGTATATATATATATATATATATATAT
>NC_090736.1:99102796-99105296 GCF_036898095.1 Palaemon carinicauda
CTTGTCCTCATCCTAGTCCTCGAGGTCGAGATGGGTTTTGAAGAGTTATTCTTCGGTGGCAGCAAAGTAGCTGTCGTATGGACACTGTCGTGGATGTTCCCGTAGTGTTCGATGGACGTCCTCGAGGAGCAGGGATTGTTTATGGATGTTGGAGGAGCCAGTGTATGGGCTCGTATTTATTATTTTTATAATCATTTGAAGTTTCTCTTATTAATTTTCATGACTGCTGCTTACTGTGTTTTTTGTTGTTGATTAATTTTGATAATTGTTTATCATGTACTTTAACTTCAAGTAAACTATATTTGGTGATTTTAAAGTTTAACCGATTTTGTTGTAACGATCATTAATGTCTCTGTGCTTCCCAATACCTGTACTCATTGTAATTATTGTATATACTTGTAATTATTGTATAATTGTTGTATAATAAACTAGGTTAAGATACTTAAGTGTCTTCTGTTTTACCCACCCCTTTTGTTGTTGCAGTCCATCGGTTCTTTCCAGTCCCAATTCTTTTAGTTTTTTTTAAAGAACCTGTTGAACCATTATGGCGGTTCATAACAATATATATATATATATATATATATATATACATATATATATATTCATATATATATATATATATTTATATATATATATATATTTATATATATATATATATATATATATATAAATGAACGTTTATTTTTTCAAATAGTATAAGAGTAAAGAACTGAAATTGATTAATGCTCAACTTTATTAATGCTTTGATGCATCATCAATCATAGAGAAGTGTTGAATGTGGAGTAAAAGTCAACAAAGAAACTTATAGTGACTCATTGATAGTGACGTAAGTAACATGTGGGAAACCAAAACAAAAGCTTGGTGTGAAGATTTATTCTTGCACCCTAATCTATAAAAAACACATTTAGAGTTCATCACAGAACATGGATTGACATTTTTAATAGCAACTAATGCTTCGAACAAAAGTGTAACAAAGTTTTTTCCCAATAATTTTGAGATAATTTCATTTTAAGAAGGGAGCGCACCATGTGTTACTTGATTTATACAGTGATAGCAATGAATTATCCGAGGCCAGAGAAAATTAGCTATAATCTAAAGTAAGTTCTAAACTAGCGGGTTCATGTTTGGATCTGAATAAAGTATTTGCATACTCTGCTGATAATGCAAGTGTAAACTAGGGAAAACACAACAGTTATGATCAGAAAATTAAAATGGGTCAAAAGATCGTTATTGCTGCAAACTGTGTGGCTCATATTTTTCATAATAAAACAACATTTGCAACAGCTAGAATGGATATTGATGTTGAAAATATTGCGCAAAATGTTTACAGCTATTTTATAATTTTAGGTAAAAGAACTGCATAGTTGAAGGAATTCTGTGAATTTGTGGAGGATGATGATGCTAATTACAGTCTATTGTGGCATGTTTTGACCAGTTGGTTTTCTCTCTTGCCAGCCATTGATAGAATACTTAAGTGTTGGGAAGTCGTATAAAGTTATTACCAGAACATATGTGAAGAGGTGTGCTCTAAAGCACTATGGAAGTGCTTTGGAAATTAAGGAAATACTTTTGAATTCTTTGAGATTTAATTCCTTTACCTTAGCAACACTATTAAGTAGTTCCCAGACACAATTGGAAGATTGGAGGCCAAGACATTCAGCATAACTTCCGTATTCAAGTTACTATCTGAACTGAAAAGCAAACTTAAGAGATGGGTAAATTACTTTTTTTTTTTTTTTCATTAAACAAGTTTAGGCAACTTACACCAGATTTGTCGACGAAAGGTAAATCAGACTTCATTGCTCTGTATGAAAGAGCTATAAAATGCTTAACTGATTGGTATGTCTGCTCTGAAGACAACTTTCATAACAAAGTGCCAGAATTGAGTCTAACAAGAGCTATACTTTTTGAAGAATTCTGTGACGCAGACAAGGCTTGTAACATTCAAAAGATAGACATGAAGGAATTATATAAAGGGTATGGGAATGTGGAGGCAATTATTCAAATCCCTAAGATGGAAGATAATCACAGTGATGAGCGTTCTCTCAAGCTGTTCAGTAAATGTAAGGTCCCTTTAACAAATCTGAAAAGGTGAGTGCTTATATTTTCTTTATTCCATGCAGCAATGTTCATACATAACAGATTTTCTCTATGAGGACTTCCGCTTGAACAAATGAGAGAAATCGTCTGCAAGTGGACTTGGTCAAAGCAGAGCTCCAAATTTGTAACAACTTTACAGAAGAATACCATGCATTATACAAAAACTTTTGGGCAAAGAGAACCCTCTAAAATGTGGCAATTCAGTAATTTCTCTATTAATATTAAGATAATATTATTTTTTCACCTAAGTTACTTTTATTCTTATCATTATTATCTAGTACTAAATTGTCCTATCATTAATGTAATTCAGCATTGATTAATTTCAGATCTGTATTCATATAGTATTTGACAAATAAAAGCTAATTTATATATTTGTGTGTATATATGGCATATCTATTTT
>NC_090736.1:99117796-99127796 GCF_036898095.1 Palaemon carinicauda
TATTCAACTTCGAATTTTCGTCGAGAAATTTTTTTTCTCTCTCTGTGCTAACTCCGTTTTCTTTCAGAAGTTCTCAGGAAATATCTTTATTTTTGTATCGTTGAATTGGGGGATTGTGTTATGATCTTTGTTTGAATAGTATTTATGCGTTTACGCAGTGGACGGCTTTATTCATATAGAGATTTTGATAGGATTGCAAGGAATCGAAGAGATAAAAAACAAGTTAAAGTCAAAATGACACCTGTTGTCAGCCCAAGTAACCCCACCCCCGGCCCGAGTAACCCCATCCCGGCCCCCATTGTTACCTTAGTTGATGCCCGATCAGCTACCTTTCCTTTTCAAGGTTGGGTTAACGGCTGCTCACCTCAGAATGTTGAGTCGTGGATTTCTTCCGTCGACGCCCACTTAAATGCTAAACAAATTATAGACCTATTTGTACAATTACAAGAAGCTAAAAGTTTATAGACTTTTCTAAACGAGATGCGAGTGCGTATTTGAGGGGAGTTTTGTTTCAAGAAGCAGTTACATGGGATGATTTCAAAGTTAGGCTATGTGCGGTTTATGGCGGTGAGGAAGCCTTGGATGTAGTTTTAACATTAACAAATACACTTAATCAAGCCACTATGACTCGGCTTAATGTTATTGAGAGAGCAGCTCTCATTGCCGATAGGCTAAACGAGTATCAAGATATTTTAGGTAATTCCACTTGGGCTACTAGAGATAACATCTCCGTGAAAGATTTCTTACGATTAACCCTGGATAGGTACGCTCCTCGGACACCCCTTTAAGGGTATACTCGGACGCGCGCGACCCCGACGCCAAAAAAAATTCTTGAAAAATCAGTTTTTGCAGTACCCTCCTTTTTTTCTTTGCCAAAAAAAACTTCAATGAATGCTTAAAACAACTGTAAAGATAAATACTACTCATCTGCAGAAAAAAACTATTTATTATAAATATTTTTAAAAATTAAGTAGAAAAAATAAAGACCTTACATAAAAATTTATAAAAAAAAAGTTTATACATATATACACAAATCCTTTTAGGAATTGATTCTTGAATGTTTAGGACACATCTTGATGTATTTTGGATGAAGTCAGACCCATGGAAGTGAAGATCTGAAATGAGAAAAAAAGGGTAACTTTTTATGGCCAAAAAAATTTGTCCAAATTTCATGAATTTTTTTTGGGTACCCAAATGAAATAGGAAGTGGCTATTTTTTTTAGGGAATAAACATATGTTATCCTAAAATAGAAATACGTAAAAAAAAAATTCATTATTTTGTAAATTACATTTATATCAGGGGCCATATCTAAAGGTAATTTTTTGAGTACTTAGAAATTTCGTAAAAAAATACATATATTTAAAATATAATATGATATTTATGCAGGTAAAAATATACCAAAATATCACAAATTCTATAGGGAACAAGAATATATATAGATAGGGCAACTTACGCTTCGGATATGTCCACAAAATGGCCGCCAGCCACACTGACTCAGACTCCCTAATCTGCCACTTGAAATGTAGGAAGGGTATGTCAATTTCAAGGTGTTATTTACTAATCTAATTATTCTTCGATATGCATAAAAATTGTATGGTGGGTTGCTGGATAATTGCCGATTATTTTACGACTATAAAATTAAAATTCTGACCCAAAAACAATTTTTTAAAGGGAAATAAAATCGAAAAAAAAATGTAAAACAATATAATATTTTAGCTAGAAAAATTTGATGATATTCAATCAAAAACGAAGTAAACAAAATTTTCCGACAAATAAACATCTAGAGGAATCATTACTCTGTGATAGTTCCTTAGTACGTAGTAATTTTGAAAGAAATGGGAAAAAACGAAAAAGTGGCAATCGCAGGAAAATCGAACACATACCTATATATATGCCATATCTGGCTAAAAATAAAGATAGGCATGGGTAGCCAGATCATCTAGAAACACTTTCCAACACTATAAAAATATAAGTTTTGCGACACTTCTTGCCAAATCCTTACGGTAACATGACTAAGTAAAAAAATGAAAAACAAATAAAAAGGGGCACTCGCGGAAAAATGGCCAACATTTTATTATACGCATTTCAGAAAAAAAAATTTCAGCCACGTGCTAGGCAAACCATCAAGGCACATTTTCCGACAAATAAACATCTAAATGAATCATTACTCTGTGATAGTTCCTTAGTACGTAGTAATTTTGAAAGAAATGGGAAAAAACGAAAAAATGGCAATCACAGGAAAATCGAACACATACCTATATATACGCTATATCTGACTAAAAAAAATAGGCATGGGTAGCCAGATCATCTAGAAACACTTTCCAACACTATAAGAATATAAGTTTTGCGACACTACTTGCCAATTCCTTACGGTAACATGACTAAGCAAAAAAATGCAAAACAAATAAAAAGGGGCACTCGCGGAAAAATGGCTAACATTCTAATATACGGCATTTCAGAAAAAAAAGACATGCACGTGTTAGCCCAACCATCAAGGCACACTTTCTGACACATATACATGAAAAAAAAATCAATAATATACGACAATTCCTTACTACGTAGTAAATTTTTACAAATATTGAAAAAACAGAAATTGGCAACCGCAGTTAAATACCCAATATACCAACAACTACGTCGTATCTGACAAAAACAAAGTCACGCATGGGTAGCCAGATCATCTAGACACACTTTCCAACACTAAAAAAAGCAAAAGTTTTACGACACTATTTGGCAATATCTTACGGAAAAATGACTTGGCAAAAAAATGAAAAAAAAAATGGAAAAGGTGCACTCGCGGTAAAAGGCCCAACATTCTAATATACGGCATCTCAGATAAAAAAAAAGACATGCACGTGTTAGCCCAACCAACAAGGCACACTTTCTAACACATAAACATGAAAAAAAAATCAATAATATACGGCAATTCCTTATTACGTAGTAAATTTTTACAAATATTGTAAAAAAAACAGAAATTGGCAACCGCAGTTAAATACCCAATATACCAATAACTACGTCGTATCTGACAAAAACAAAGTCACGCATGGTTAGCCAGATCATCTAGACAGACTTTCCAACACTAAAAAAGCAAAAGTTTTGCGACACTATTTGGCAATATCTTACGGAAAAATGACTTGGCAAAAAAAATAAAAAAAAAAATGAAAAAGGGGCACTCGCGGTAAAATGGTCCTCGTGGTGATGAACGAAATTTTAACTAAAAAAAAAATCATGCACATGGTAGCCAAACAATCCACCAAGACTTTCCACAACTGATAACCTATACAAGTTGCACCATTCTACGACAATTTCATAATACGTAATAACTTTGATAATTATGCAAATTACCTTAGAAGGGTAAACTCGGTCGCGCTCGACCCCGACGCGTCTCAGAAATTGGGGAAGGAGTACAGCAACTTGCACATCTGGACACTACTAGAGCGTGTAGGCGAGACAACTACTACAGGTCGATCACCCACAAATTGAGTCACGGGGTGAGTCACGTGAGAAAAACCTCTTTTTTTTTTGACGCTCGGGGTCGCGGATGACCCACCGTACCGTTCCAGGGTTAATGAGAACCCGGGTGTCCATGCAATGGGTTTGCATGCAACCAATTTTGGACAGTGGATATAAGAGAGATTGGTACCACTACCTGGTTGTTAGTCACCTGTTGCGTATTACGGGTTTTCCTTGTCACGGATCTACACAGAATATTGTCTTTGATTATATAATTCTGCTGCGTATACTTTATATATTTCTTTTGCTTACGATTGCCTCCCAAAGCATTTATAATTTTTTCTAATATCTGATCTTTTCTTTGCTCAGTCTATAATAATTCAGCACTCCAGCCCAGATCTTGTTCAGATATCGTTTTAACAATAGGCATGGATGTTGATATTTCTATTAATTCAGCTAAAGGCTCCGTACAAGATGACACGGGGTTGCGTGATAATGCATCAGCAATGATATTTGCTTTCCCTGGTAAATGCCCGATTCTCGCGCTAAAGTCTTGAATGATCAAATGCCACCGAGTTTGTTTGGGGCTGTGACTGAAGCCTTTAAAGTCACAGAAAGCCAAATCATTGTTTTATTGGCATATGATGCTTACAGATATAAAAGAAACACATAGCTAATTGTAGCACTTGTCAGGAAAACAAAGGGCACACGAAAACACCTGTCAGCCTAGGGGCTTATCCCGTGCCCAATCAACCCTTTGAAAGGATGCATTTAGATTTATTAACAGGATTTTACGAGTCAGACAGAGGAAATAAGCACCTCTTAGTAATTGTAGATGCTTTGACTCGATATACAGAACTAATAGAGCTTAAAACTAAAACTGCGATTGAATGCGCTAGGTAGTTTTACGAGTGTTACATTTGTAAACATGGAATTCCAAACATGATAATCTCAGACTCGGGTGGAGAATTTAATAATCACTTTCTTACCTCATTGTGTGAATTCCTTAGCATAAAGAAAATCAATACTATGATCTATCACCCAGAGTCAAATAGGCTAGTGGAAAGAGCTAATAGGAAGGTTTTAAACATATTAAGAGTAACATTAGGGGGATCAGACCCCAACTGGGATATTGCAATACCTGCGGTACTGAGTACTCTGAATCATTCATATCAAATATCAATTAAAATGTCACCGCACGAGGCATTGTATGGTACCCCAGTTAGAACGCCTTTCC
Source organism: Palaemon carinicauda (assembly GCF_036898095.1). NCBI lineage: Eukaryota > Metazoa > Arthropoda > Malacostraca > Decapoda > Palaemonidae > Palaemon > Palaemon carinicauda. Next base: position 99,122,485 of record NC_090736.1, read on the forward strand.
ATGTATTAACACCTATAACAAATTTATCAAATCCTTTAAAAGAATGTATAAATGCAAGCAAAAGTCGTTTTGATATCCTTTGAAAGAATTTAGAAGAATCACAAATCATAATGAAAAGGAATCATGATAAAATAGCGAAGTCAACTAAAACATATACCGTGGGTGATAATGTATACATACAGGTAAATGTACGTAAAGGACTCAATTATAAACTAACACCTAAGTTTGAAGGCCCATTTAACATTTTGGAAACATTAACGGCCAATAGGTTTAGAGTTCAAAACGTATCCCAACCCACTGATGAGAGAATCGTACCATTGGCTCACATAAGAAATTAAAATAAGAGGGAAAGAAGTGAGGGAAAAATTTTAATTTTTTTTTTATTTTTGTGAACCTTATATGTTAAAAGTTTTTTCTTCTTAATACAGAAGTAATTACATATATTTTTCTCGTTACAGGTTTCCAAGATGAAGTTTTTATTGTTAGGAGTGATATTGTTCGCTCAGACATTTTTCTTATATGGGATGAGCTCTAAAACTAAAAGTATAGATTTTAAATATGGCACTATAGAAGAAAGACAAGAAGACGTTTTTATTACATCAAGTAACGTATTTGTTGAAGTACGTATGCAAGCAATTTTTCTCCCAGAGAATGACTAGCTTAAAGAGCGCCATTTCAAGGTTTGCTGTTTCATTAAATGAAATGCATAGAAGACACTTTCCTTTTAATACAGAGAGTTTGCTTGCACCGACACTAAAAGTTGCCGAGATGCTATCCGACGACTTTCAAAATAAGACTTACGAGGCAGAATCTTTGGCTCGTGACCTTTTGATGGGGACAGTAAGAAACAATAATATTGAAAAACGTAACCCGTTTATTTTTGCTGCACTAAACATCTTTGGTTCTATTGCAAGTTTAGGCTTAGGGATTTCCAATTGTCTTAAGATTAGTAATCAAAATAGGAAAATTGAGTTTTTGACTCATGATAAGGAATTGAATATATCAGAACTAAGGAATCAGTTAGCTTCAATCAATCAAATTATGAGTTTGGTGAATGAACATTCTAGTAATATTAGTCAGATTATGGAAGTACAAGATTTGTTGGCAACGTTAACATATTATGATTCAAAAATAGATCATATACATAATAGAATTGCACATTTCATTGAGAAATCAAAAGACTATGTGGAAGCTATCACGTTAGCGACTAAAGGTGTACTATCACCGCATTTGTTGCCAATAAGAGACTTAACGTTAATTATGGAGAACGGACGGGAGAAATTAGGTTATGTTCCTTTGTTAGACGCACGTAGGTTAGAATTTTATTACAGCCTAATTACAGTAAGCGTTGAAAATCACAGGATTATGATTACAATTCCCTTTGATTCTTCCGATGTCTGGCAATCTTACAGGATATCACCATTTCCGACTTTCATGACGAATCACTCAAATACAGTAATATCCAGTTTGACAGGACACGTATTGATTTCCCCAGACAAAGAAACATATACGGTCATTAAAGACTTAAATCAATTAACTAACTGTTCAGACGCAATGAATTAAAAGATATGTACAGCTGACTCCTTTGAATTCCATAAAAATTCAATGGATTCATGCGAGTTAGGTATAGTGCTAGACGGTGCTCTCTCCCATACACATGAAAATTGTCTGAAAAAGCTTTATCCCTTTGACGATAATAAGTTCAATTGCAGACTGAACAACGGCTCGTGGATACGATATGACAAGGCCGGCTTGAATGTATCATGCCCGGACAGATCCACGTCCTATTCCCAAATCTTCGTTTCAGCAGATGGTTGTATCGGTACGTCCCCGAATTACATGGTCCGTGGAATCAAGACTATCATCAGAGAACGGGCCTACTTCGCAAACTACAATTCCATCTTTACCTCCCCCATAAAATGCACGGTTGATGAAATTAACCGAGATGGACCACCCGACACCGACTTTAGCAGACCTTCATTTCTACGTGTTACTAGCAGCAATCAGCGTTACGGTGATGATATTTATCGCCGTTAACATCTTTGTTTGGCGTAGGTTAAAGAAAAATAAAATGGAGCTCAAACAGAACGTTTTGTCATGTCCAGACAAAACTCCTTATTTAATTCCATTTAAAGCCGTTTGAAACTGGCCCCTTCATTCGCTCAAAGGAGTAAAAATTGTCTTGGAAAAGTGTTGTGCAAGAAAAGCAGTTAGTATGCTAGTAATATGTAGTTGAAGAGACTATAGAACATTTGTATTTTAAAAACATTTTGAAAATACATTTAAAAAATAAATAATTTTTTGGGCACCTAATAAATATATAAGCCCTAATGTTAAAATAAAGAATCTATGGGCATCTAATAAAAAATATAAGCCCTATATATATATATATATATATATGAGTGTGTGTGTGTGTGTGTGTGTACGAAACCGTGGTACGTGTACGTACCAGGAATTCGTGTTTGTGCACTAAAAATTATATCTTTATCAAGGTAACCAATATTTTTTATTAGTTACAGTATTATAATGATCTATGTTTTTGACAAAGATAATAACTATTCTTTAACATGTTACCAAATCATATGTATATCAGTATTTTTTTTGTTGGTACCATATAATCGTTTGCTAGTAATGTACCATTTATATGATCTGTATTTATCATGCATTTTTTTTTTTTCGTTGTTTTGACAATGCCTGTTAAGTATGCGTTTTTTTTCTTAATGTGCGTATTTGAGCATTCATCCTTAATCATTTGCTTATGACTAAAGTTAATATATATATATATATATATACATATATATATATATATATATATATTATATATATTTATATATATATATATATATATATATATCCAGTCACACTCCTAGTAAACATATTTTTGACGTATTGTTAAATATTCAATAAATTGAAGGTAGCTGACTGAGCTAATGCAATATATGTAAAATTACATGTTTAAATACATAACCTAAGAGGTCAATATGGAAGAGGAGCGAGTGTGAGAAATGCCATAGTCATGTCATAACCAGGATGCGAATGCCAAACCTCAGCAATGTAACATTTTTATGAAGAATAAACACAAATACGAATCGTGAGAAAGAGTTGTGTCGCCACCGGATGCAGTTGTCTTCCTATATTAATGTTTAGTTTACATTATGTGTTTAAGTGCTGAGATAACTGACTATACGATATCTGTGATATCGCTATCTGAGCCAGTTCTTACTTAGATATGATACAGAATGATCATCCGACCAAACCATCTATACTCCTGTGATGGAGATGTTAATAACTGTTTTTGAAGGAATAAACTATTTTAAAGTTAACTTACCTAAACTTACTTGAAGATGTAACATACCAAGTCTAATATACAACACATTGAAGATGACATTTGATGGGAAACCAAATGTGTGTTAATAACAGTATCACACCAATATATATATATATATATATATGTATATATATATATATATATATACAAACACACACACACACACACACACACACATATATATATATATATAGATATATAGATAGATAGATATATATATATATACATATATATATATATATATACTATATGTATGTGTGTGTGTGTGTGTATATATATATGTATATATATATATATATATATATATAAACATACATACATATATAAATGTGAGATCAACATAATCCCCATCATCATCAATTATTACTCCACCCCAAAATAAAGACATCAGATGTCCTTCCACTCGCGTCTGTTTATGATCTTTCTCTGCCAGTTTATGTCTGCAAACTTTCTAATTTCCTCAATCCATCGTCTTCTCTTACTTCCTGTGTTTTATTTAAAATCTTTAGGTATGTAATTCTGTTAATTTTAATGTCCATCTGTCATTTTAATTTTATCAGGTGACACAATAAAAACGGACATCACCAAAAAACAAATAAATTTCAAAAGTTTTATTTAGATCGACACAAAACATTAGCTATATTAGGTCCTCCCTGTGTAACAGACATATCCAAAGGTTCAAGTCTGTAAAACCAAAACTCTGTTGTATTGGCTCTAAAAAATGTGCTCCAAATGAGCTCCCCGGCGCTGCAGGCACATTTGGATCAGGAGGGCAAAGTTCTTGATGACCCTGCCGCATTCCTTCCTTGGGATCACTCTTATTTCTGTTGTGATTGCTGCATTCAGGTCACGGATAGTCTAGGGGTTGTTTCCATATACCCTGTCCTTAAGGTATCGCCAGAGATAAAAGTCTGGGTGGTTCAGGTCCGGTGTATGCGTGGACAACTCCGGGTCACACCTGCGGCTGATTAGTCAGTCAGGAAAACGCTGATGTTGCCATGCCAATGATTCGTTTGAAGTCTGGTGGTTGGCACCATCCTGCTGGAACCAATGGAGGACACTGATGACTCCTCTCCGTCGACCAAGTGCTGTCCAGAACTTGCCAAGCACCTGGTGTTGACTGTCACAGACCGCTCGTTGTCGTCCTCGAACCAGAATGGTTCAATGATGCCATGTTTGGAGATGATGACCCAGATAGTGCACTTCACCAAGTATAATGGCCTTTGCAGACAGTGCTCAGGGGTTGTGCTACCCTAGATCATTGAGTGGACAGGAAATTCTTGACATATGAACCGTTCTTTGAATTGCAATTGAGCTGCGTGGATAGACTTGAACCGAAAATATGCATGAACTATAAATGTCTTTTCCTCAGTAGTCCATTATATCACCCTCTATGTACTACCTATGTCTATTTCCTTTAGTTTGTTCTCGTGTCCATGTCTCCCTTTTACTGTCTCCGGGTGTTATTCACTTTCATTATTCTTTTCATAGCTCTTTGAGTTTAAACAATCTTATGCTCTAAGGCTTTAGTAAGGCTCCAAGTTCCTATACAAAAAGGTAATTTTCGTAGATCAATAAATACTTTTTTCTTTAGAGTGTGCGATTTTACTTATTCATTTAACAAATACTTATCCTTCTTTTAGTTTCCGTCTCGCCTCCTGGAGAAGCCCTTATTGTCTTTCCTAATAATTCCTTTATTTTCGCTGAATTTTCATTGAACATTATCTTAGCTTTACTTATTAATTATCAGTTATACATTTGTGGTTTTAATATTTAAATCTCTTTTAATCTTTTGTAATTCCTCCCTTGATTCAGTGATCACACCAATGACATCTGCAAATCTTATGTGTTTGAGGTATTAATTCCTACGCTCGCCCAATGAATTCCAGGCCACTTACTCTCTTCCTTCTTCCCTGCCATCCTTATGCCACAAACCATGGCCTCTCCTTCGTCATGTCATCTTATATATCTTAAATACATTTGA
>NC_090736.1:99137796-99140296 GCF_036898095.1 Palaemon carinicauda
CAAATGAAATAGGAAGTGGCTAATATTTTTAGGGAATAAACATATGTTATCCTAATATAGAAATATGTAAAAAAATCTTCATTATTTTGTAAATTACATTTATATCAGGGGCCATATCTAAAGGTAATATTTTGAGTACTTAGAAATTTCGTAAAAAAATACATATATTTAATATATAATATGATATTTATGCATGGTGAAAATATACCAAAATATCACAAATTCTATAGGGAACAAGAACATATATTGATAGGGCAACTTACGCTTCGGATATATCCACAAAATGGCCGCCAACCACACTGACTCAGACTCCCTAATCCGCCACCTGAAATGTAGGAAGGGTATGTCAATTTCAAGGTGTTATTTACTAATCTAATTATTGTATGGTGTGTTGCTGGATGATTGTCGATTATTTTACGACTATAAAATTGGAATTTAGACCCAAAAAAATTTTTTTGCCGGGAAATAAAATCGAAAAAAAAATTGTAAAACAATATAATATTTTAGCTAAAAAAAATTGATGATATTCAATCAAAAAGAAGTAAACAAAATTTTCCGACAAATAAACATCTAAATGAATCATTACTCTGGGATAGTTCCTTAGTACGTAGTAATTTTGAAAGAAATGGGAAAAAACGAAAAAGTGACAATCGCAGGAAAATCGAACACATACCTATATATACGCCATATCTGGCTAAAAATAAAGATAGGCATGGGTAGCCAGATCATCTAGAAACACTTTCCAACACTATAAAAATATAAGTTTTGCGACACTACTTGCCAATTCCTTACGGTAACATGACTAAGCAAAAAATGCAAAACAAATAAAAAGGGGCACTCGATGAAACATGGTAATGAGCTAATGGTGGGCATTTCAGAAAAAAAAATTCCAGCCACATGCTAGGCAAACCATCAAGGTACATTTTCCGACAAATAAACATCTAAATGAATCATTACTCTGTGATAGTTCCTTAGTACGTAGTAATTTTGAAAGAAATGGGAAAAAACGAAAAAGTGACAATCGCAGGAAAATCGAACACATACCTATATATACACCATATCTGGCTAAAAAAAAAGATAGGCATGGGTAGCCAGATCATCTAGAAACACTTTCCAACACTATGAAAATATAAGTTTTGCAACACTACTTGCCAATTCCTTACGGTAACATGACTAAGCAAAAAAATGCAAAACAAATAAAAAGGGGCACGCGATGAAAAATGGTAACGAGCTAATGGTGGGCATTTCAGAAAAAAAAATTTCAGCCACGTGCTAGGCAAACCATCAAGGCACATTTTCCGACAAATAAACATCTAAATGAATCATTAATCTGTGATAGTTCCTTAGTACGTAGTAATTTTGAAAGAAATGGGAAAAAACGAAAAAATGGCAATCGCAGGAAAATCAAACACACCTATATATATGCCATATCTGGCTTAAAAAAAGATAGGCATGGGTAGCCAGATCATCTAGAAACACTTTCCAACACTATAAAAATATAAGTTTTGCGACACTACTTGCCAATTCCTAACGGTAACATGACTAAGATAAAAAATGCAAAACAAATAAAAAGGGGCACTCGCGGAAAAATGGCCAACATTCTAATATACGGCATCTCAGATAAAAAAAAAAAAGACATGCACGTAGTAGCCCAACCATCAAGACACACTTTCCAACAAATAAACATGAAACAAAAATCAATACTATAGGGCAATTCCTCACTACGTAGTAAATTTTTACAAATATTGGAAAAAAAAACAGAAATTGGCAACCGCAGGAAAATACGCCATATACCAATATCTACGGCGTATCTGGCAAAAACAAAATCATGCATGGGTAGCCAGATCATCTATACACACTTACTAATGCTATAAAAATAAAAGTTTTGCGATTCTATTTGCCAATTTCTCACGGAAAAATGACTTAGCCAAGAAATGAAAAAAACCGAAAAAGGGGCACTCGCGGATAAATGGCCAACATTCTAATATACGGCATCTCAGATAAAAAAAAAGACATGCACGTGTTAGCCCAACCATCAAGGCACACTTTTTAACAAATAAACATGAAAAAAAAAATCAATAATATATGGCAATTCCTTACTATGTAGTAAATTTTTACAAATATTGAAAAAAAAACAGAAATTGGCAACTGCAGGAAAATACCCCACATACCAATATATACGGCGTATCTGACAAAAAAAAAGTCACGCGTGGGTAGCCAAATCATCTAGACACACTTTCCAACACTAAAAAAGCAAAAGTTTTGCGACACTATTTGGCAATTTCTTACGGAAAAATGACTTTGCCAAAAAATGAAAAAAAAAAAAGAAAAAGGGGCACTCGCGGTAAAATGGTCCTCGTGGTGATGAACAACATTTCAACAAAAAAAAAAATCATGCACATGGTAGCCAAACCATCCACCAAGACTTTCCACAACTGATAACCTATACAAGTTGCACCATTCTACGACAATTTCATAATACGTAATAACTTTGATAATT
>NC_090736.1:99157796-99162796 GCF_036898095.1 Palaemon carinicauda
TTAATTTTCCAGGGTAGAGACAAAATGGAGCACCTTATCAAGAGACCATGAGATGGGTCTCGTAGGGGGTGCAGGACGCAGTCTAGCACATGCACTGGAAGTTTGTTAAAGATTTCGTTGGACAGGTCTATCTGGAAGGCATAAAGTAATGGTCTTGTCAAGGCCGATTTACAAGTGGAAAGCGTATCGGCTGCTAAGCCTTGACCATGAAAGTGAATGAAGAAGGACAGGCAGAAATCTATGGAGATTTCCGTAGGATTCTTTGCCATGACGAAAGACACCCACTTCTTCCAGGATTACTCATATTGCCTTCTGGAAGACTTTCTTTTGTATTCCTTTAGGAAGTCTAAACATTTCTTCGAGATTCCGAACCTTTTCTTCACGGCCAGGGAGAGAAAATCCTGAGATGAAGGTCTTATATTTTCCTTGATGAAGCGAAGACAGTCGACTTCTGAACCTGTTGGGAGAGAACTGGGTCCGGCAGGGGAATTGGCTTGGGTTGTAACTCAGCTTGGAGAGGATTTTCAGCAGAAGGTTGGGTGGAGGGAACAGGTAAATCTTGGACCATCTGTTACAATCCAGGGACATAGCGTCCACCGCCTCCGCTTTGGGGTCCTCGTATGGGGCCACGTATATAGGAAGTTGGTTGTTGTCGCTCGTCGCGAAGAGGTCGATCTGCAGTTCTGGGACTTGATGGGAGATGAAGGAGAATGAGTCTGCGTCTAGGGACCATTCCGACTCTATGGGGCTTGACGTCAATAGAGCGTCCGTCGTCACATTGCGGAATCCTTGTAGGTGAACTGCTGAGAGGGACCATCTCTTCTTGTCTGCTAGGCGGAAGATGGGTAATAGCACTTGGTTGAGTTGGGGCGATCGTGAGCCCTGACGGTTGAGACATCTGACAACAACGGCGCTGTCCAGAGTGAGACGGATGTGGATCGAAGGACGAGGGGACAGTTTCTTCAGAGTAAGAAGAACCGCCATGGCCTCCATGATGTTGATGTGAAGCGTCTTGAATAGGGAAGACCATGTTCCTTGAACTTGTCGCTGGTGGGAGTGACCACCCCATCCTTCTAGCGAGGCATCCGTGTGGATGGTGACCGACAGAGGTGGTGGTTGAAGAGGAGCTTATCTTTTCAGGTTCTTTGCCTCCGACCATGGCTTTAGGAGTGAGCGAAGCCTGGTTGGCAGAGGTCTCTTGAGATCTCTTCGAGCGATGGATGCGTTTCTTCTCCAGACTCCCGATGCATCTTTTAGCTGTGTTCGTAGCACTGGGTCTGTCACTGAGGCGAACTGGAGGGAGCCAAGCACTCGTTCCTGTTGCCGTCTTGAAATCCACTTGGATTTTAGAAGTCTCTCGAGAGATCCAGCTATTTCCTTCCTTTTCTTCAGAGGGATGGAAAGACGGTGTGACTGAAGGTTCCAATGGATCCCAGCCATTGAAACTTCTGAGCTGGAGACAATCGAGAGTTTTTGGTGTTGATTTTGAAACCCAGATGTTCCAGGAACTGGGTCACCTTTTTGCACGCACGCGAGCATTCTTCTGACAATGTCGCCCAGATCAGCCAATCGTCCAGGTAAGCTATCACCTGGATGCCTTGAAGGCGTAGCTGTTGGAGGATCGTGTCTACAAGCTTCGTGAAGATTCTTGGGGCCACGTTGAGTCCGAATGGCATGGCCCTGAAAGCGTATTGTCTTCATTGAAGCCTGAATCCTAGGTAGGAGGAAGACTGGTGATTCATTGGAATGTGCCAGTAGGCGTCTGCCAGGTCTATTGAGACCGTGTAAGCCTTGTGAGGCAGTAGGACTCTTATATGTTGAAGAGTCAGCATCTTGAATTTGTTGTTCACAATGAACTTGTTGAGATGGGACAAATCCAGAATGACTCTGGGTTTGTCTGAGTCTTTCTTAAGAACACAGAACAGTCTTCCCTTGAACACCTTTTTGTTCAAGAGTTCTAGGACATATTCTTCCATGATGGGGGTTGAGTGTTGGAAGAATTGGTGGAAGGTTGGAGGTGGTGTTATCCAGCTCCACCCTAGTCCCTTCTTGACGATGCTATGGGCCCAAGGATCGAAGGTTCAACGATTCTGGAAGTGGTGGAGTCTCCCTCCCACCGGAAGTACTTCATTTCTTCTGGTTTCCCGAGGATTTACCACCCCGACCACCTGCTCCCCTTCCTCCTCTCACTCTGGATGGACGACGAGAGTAGTCTTTGCCGGAGCCTCTACCTTTGGGGCGAAAGGTAGTGGATTGCCTTTCATAGGCAGGGGTAAAGACTGGTGACTGGGCCACCACTGGCTGATGGGACCAACTGAAAGGTCTGCTGTGGCTGAGCCACTAGGTGGGGAGTAGCGGATGCCGGAAACTGGCATTTGGCCTGACGCTGCCGGGGTCTGGGCTTATTGGACTTCTTAGTCTGTGGAGTGTCATCCTGAGATGATTTCCTCTTTTGGGACATGCCCCACTTGTTGGGAAGATTCCTATTCTCAGTGGCGGCTCTGTCCGCAATCTCTTTCACAAGGTCTAAAGGAAAGAGATATTTGCTCCAGATGTTGGAGGAAATCAGTTTCCGGGGTTCGTGTTTGACGGTGTCATCCGCAAACACAAACTCTCTACAGGCTCTCCAGGCCTTGATGAAGCTGTATAAGTCCTTCAGCAAGATGGCAATGTGGGTCTTTGCGAGAACCCTGTAGAAGCCTAGGACCCGATGTCCTCGGCCATTGTCTCGAGTTGCACTTGAAGAGACAGAGAGGCAGCCAAAAGGTACTCGGTGAGCTTGGGGAGGTTATCATTAAACAGACGTCCAGCGACGTCAGCCTCCAGCTTTCCAACCGTGAACGTTGACTGGATGTCTTTCCAGCTTTTATCATCGGGAGGTAGGGCGAGGGAGAGAGGCCTACATTCCTCCAATGTAGGGCATGGCTTTACTTCCTCCACCGCCTTCAACACAGAATGCAAGGACTTTTCCGCAACGGGAAAGACCATGGTGGGAGGAGCAAGAAAGGACTGGTGTTTCTTGCTTAGGGCCGGCATCTTGGGGTTGGTGTAACCCCTGTTCTTGAGGCAGTCGGCCAGCATAGCTTGAGCCTTGGAGTGGTCAAACACTATGACCTCCTTAGGTTCGGTCTCCTTGGAGACTAGTTCGGACTTGAGACGGATGTAACAGTCCTGGTAGGCGTCGAAAGTAGGGTAGAACTCCACCTCTTCAAGGGGGATGGCACCTAGTTTATCATTAATAAAGATGCATCCAGTCGTGATGGGCATGTGCTTTGCATGCCTCCAGTGATTGGTCACTGAGCAGGAGGGAAGATCCTTCACGGAGATCTTCTTCGGCTGCTTCTTCATGCTCATGATTTCCTTCTTGAGGTCCACGTGCCCCTGGCGGAGCTTCTCATCCAGGAATGCAACCAGAGCTTGGAGGGTATCCTGGGTGCCCGCCACCGCATGTACTCGAGTGGCAGATGTAGAGGGGACTGGTTCTCAGACCACGACGGAAGACACGGAGGGTGGACGGTCGAGCTCGCCCTCAGAATCAGGGATCGCCACTAGATCCTCTTCCTCTTTTTGACCCTCAGCCATCAGGGTCCTTTTAGTGTCTTCTGACACAACCGACATCCTCTCCACTTCGTCAATATGACAGCCTTAGAGAGCGTCCGAAACATCCGGTTCGACCGTCAGTTGGACGCAGGGGATCTCATCCTTGGGAATAAGGGCATCAGCAGATGCCTTAGGAAAGAGCAGGGCTCTCATCTTCTCGCTTGGGAGATAAGGCCCGTGGCGTTCTTTTGGAAACCGCGCATCCACTTGCGCAGTATCTCTCGGGCGTTGTCCGTAGCCTCCGCTGACTGAGGGTTCTCGAACGCCTCATCGAGCAGGCTCTTGCATACTGTGCAGGCCTGCAGATTCCAATAGCTAAGGTTCCCCTTCGAGATGGAACAGGCAGCGTGGGTTCGGCACACCATGTGGCCGTAGAAGTTCGGGCGACGAACACCACGGAAGGTGCTCTCACACTTCACATACTCCTCCTGTAAAAGAAGGAGGAAATGATTATATGGTAGTCAATACAACTATGACTTACGGTAATCTTAGATTAGAATGAAGTTAATAAACTTAAAATATAAGATTCCATTTCTGTATAAGCTTAGGATAAGTAAGCTAGAAAGGAGGTAGGAAAGACACATACTTGTGCATCCGGCCCAGCCAATTGCCGCGACCCCACACTGTAACTAATTCAAGAGGGCCGTTATGGGCCCTGGGAGGAGGAAGAATATCCGTGTTGGATGAGCCAAGCTTAGGCTTCCTCTATGGAATTAGGTACAGTTAGAGAGGGAAGCTGAATTCATTCAGTATATAAGAAAAGAGGGATAAGCTAAGCCCTCTTATCAGGTAAGGTCCTGGCAAGAGACTGCGCATGGATGCGCAGAGAATGCTGGAAAGATTTTACTCTACAACTATACACAATAGTTTTCAGTCTAGGGTATAACTATACTATAGGTGTACTGGCTATTATCCATAGCTGCACAATAAAAGCTGCTGGCACTGGGCCGGCAGGAGGGAGGAGTGACTGTCCATTGTAAAGCCAAGATTGGTGGCGCTGGCACCCTGGCGGTATGCTGGAGACTCGTCTGGCACCGGCAGGTCTCCATCAAGGATGGACCCTTCCAACCAATCAGTCTATGTGGCAGAGAGAGAGGGAGACACCTTAGGTGATGGCAGATCGGTAGCAAGCCGGCGGCCCCCGCCAGCCGGTGAATGGCCGGCAATGGCAGACCGACACTGACATCATTCAAAGAGGCAGATAGGGTACCGTAGACACTGACGGCTAGCGCCGGCAGAGTGGAGGCGGCAGTGGACCGGCACTAAGAGAGAGATAGGATATCAGGAGAGAGAGGGAAGGGTAATACGCAGTACCCATCCCTTTCTTGCTCCGGAAGAAGTGTTCAAATGAAAGGGAGGGTTGCGACCTTTCATCCGGTGGCAGGGAGCCAGCAGTCGGC
>NC_090736.1:99170296-99202796 GCF_036898095.1 Palaemon carinicauda
AATATGAAAAATAAATATTGTCATAATAATCAAAATCATATCTGACAGTGCAAGCATGGTGATATAGCTTATAATATAACTAGGAAATTTACAACACACTATTACAAAACTGGTGATTTGGATAATACAGTAGATCAAATGGAGGATTATATAATTCATAGAAAAGAATTGTGAAAAATTATAATGCAATGCCACCACTGAATCTACTATGTAAACTTCGGTTCAGTAGGAGTTAAAGAGAGTCTTAAGAAAGACTACTTACACTGTAGATGAAGGGAACAGAGGTAGTTGAATGATTGAGATTTGGGATAGTTGTTCAACGTAAAGAGTCTCAAGGGAAGGTTTGGCATAGCTGTTACGTGACTCGGACAATAATTTGACAACGAAATAATTGATGGCTTGTTTGCATGCTTAAGAATGATTGCGAGGGAATGAAAAATACCTTTTATTTATTGTGCATCCATTCAGTCATCATACTGGATGCACACTGTACTCTATTTGGTATAGATATTCCATGTACGACTCGCTGTCAGGTATCAGGAAAAATTGTTAAATAATTTTGGCGTGTTGCGTTTCCGCAACCATTCAATTAAAGATATTTAAGGTAATAATTACAATATATCCACAATTTTACTGCATAAGACGCTCTGCACTGTGTTAGCATTCAATAACAAAAACAAAAACAAAAACAATAACAAAAACGTCTAAATTATTTCTGAATTTTAGAAGAAGTACCAAGTGTTGATATTCAATAGACATATAACTATTTAGGATTGCATGGACATTTTTTTTTTTTTACATTTTATTGTGTTTCAATGTATGCCAGAATTAGAAATGTTCAATAAATCACAAAATGAAAACTTTGCGATAATCAAAAACATGTGAAGAGTTTGGTATGAATGTTGTATATGCATGTGTATGACCACACATAAAATGTATGCGAGGAGTAACTATTAATGTTTTTATGCATGTATGTATGTATGTGTATATGTATGTATTTATGCATTTGTGTATCGATTAAGTAAGAAAAAAAAAGTCGTCTATGAACTCGGTCTCCAAATTTTAGCCCATGGGGCCAGAATTCTTATAGTGGTTAACTGAATTTCATACGTTATTAGTCTAAAATTGGGCCCTTTATTATCGCAAGAGGATTCTTCGAGAGGTACATACAGACAATTTTTCTTTCTTCTGAGACAATGCTTTAATGAAAATAGTTACTAGGAAGTACTAAGATAAGGCTTAAGAGAGGGCTTTTAACGGTATATTCTATGCCAAGATATTTTGTATTTAGCGACTTACACCATCATGAATTTTTTAATATTATGACCATTCTCCTGTTTCCTATAACAATGACTTACATTGTAAAATTAATTTGGATTGCTTTTAGCTTTGCAATAGCTTACTTATATATGCAAAATATATTACCAACTTCCAAGTCCAATGTCCGTATGATATGCTTCTTAACAGAATCTATTAACTTAATTCGTTTTGAAAATAGAAAATTCTTAATTCTAGTTGAAAATGCTGCAAGAGTAGAAATCTGGTAATCGGGTATTTCCTTCCTGGTGAACGCATAAAGGTAGGCTTGAGACTATTAGCTACTTTCAATAAAGCCACCTTCATCTTTGTTTATTTTTGTAGGTTAATTATTTTCAGTGTTTTTCCTTATAGATTTCTGTAGCAGAGGCTATAACGTACCTCTTCAGCAATATTGACATATATTGTTGATACTATGTTCTTGTCATCTTGTTTGTCCCCAGAGCGTTGTCGAAATATCTCATGTATATAGCTTAATAAGTTTATGCAATCAGCCTTTTACACTTGATGTAGCTGGTGTTCTTTTTTTTGTTTTGTTATAGCTTCGCTAGTCTCACGGCCATCATTTTCCTTATCATATATTGCCTGCGTGTGTGGCAGACAGTATTCTACACTTGCTTATCCCAGAGCCTTTGGTGTGAAAAGCTATAGTCTAGTGTTTACTAGTTTGTCCCAGAGCTAAATGTATAGTAACAAATATTTTACAATTGTTTGTCCCAGAGGTAGTGGTGTAATAATCAATATCGTATTCTGGTTCATCCCTAAAACAGAGGTGTGATAAGCAATATTCTATACTTTTCTGTCCGGAAAGCAAGCTGTGTTGGACAGAGTTGATAGACAGGCCATGGAAGCTAGGTGATGTTTTTCCTCCTCCTTTTTTAAATTTGAATTTTTCCTGTTTTTAGCCCTAGAATTTATACCTTTTGGATTTCCATGCGAGGGTTTTTACTAGTCCTTAATTAATAATGATAATAATAATAATAATTGATGTTTCATAGTTGTATCTGTTATAATGATTTTTTTTTGGGTGTCATCCTGGATCATAATGGTTGCAGGCTTTTATCCAGTCAGTAAGAAAAAAAAAAAAAAAAAAAAAAAAACATTACCGCACTTCATTAGTACGCAGGAATTCGCCTGGTTTCAGCACACCGAGGTCCAGTTTCGCATTAAGGTCGTGACTCGCTCTAGAACCAAAGCCTACCCTGCAATGTGCCAGAGCAGCAAGAAAACGGACCACCACCCACATATACCACCTCTCTAACCACTTACTGATGTCCATCAGCAGCAGTTATGCTACTACTACTCCAAATGATGGGGTGACTGCGAAGAAATGTGCGAATGGTTGTCAGTGGCCAGAAAACCTGTAAGTAGGCTATCACTTGAAGTGGTGGTCTCACCTGGTACTAATCTTTACTTTTTACATGGTGCAGGTACACGCTTGCAATTTTCGGTAGACATGGATGCTTGTTGCTGTTCTCTTCTGAGAAGGCCGCTATATAGGCCACGACGGGGTCTGTCTAAGTCTGCTGACATCTGCCTCATAGCTACCAATGAATGTGCGATACCCACCAATGTCTATATAACCCTCCCTCTATTCTTATTGGAAGGGACAAATCTAACTGGAAGTTTCCCATTGTTGATGTCATACTGCCAATCCCCAGTGTGCATTTCCTCTCAGATTTCCACCACCTCATTGATGTTTCTCACTGATAAATAGTCAGTGCGGACTCAGACTCCTCCACTTTTTTCACGCGCCCCCTTCCCTGACCTTCCTCTCCAGATCAGCACTCCTACGAACACCTATGTCTAACTCTTCACATTATAACCAGAAGATTTTAGTCCGAAACTTTGTCAAATGACCAAGGTTCCTGCCAAACATACTATTTATCCCCATATCAAGACGACCATGCCCAAGTGTTCGACAGATTCAGGCGTCTGGCGCGGGATCATTTGGCACTTGCAAAACTAACGTTAGCCAAAATGGAAGAAATGGGTCTTGTCAAAAGGCCTAAAGACTATGCTTGTCACTCATACGCGTCTTCCTGAAGAAAGAAGGCTATCTGCATCAGTGAAGGGATTACAAACACCTGAATATGCAGACAGAACTAGATCACTATCTCCTCCAAAACCTCACTGATGTGACTTCGTACTTGCGCAAAGCAAAGGTTTTTATCCATGCTAGACCACCTGAAGGGGTATTATCAGGTGTTCATGAACCAGGAGTACATCCTAAAACTGCCATCACTACCCCCTCCAGTACATACAACTTTAATTACTTCCTGCTTAGCCCTTCGTAATTGCTGTGGCCACTTTTCCATTTAATGCCTTATGGGACCTCTCCTACTGCGTGTGTTATTTGAACAACATACTTGTGCTCTCTTCCTTCAAAGATGAACACTACTTCATCTACGTATCGTGCTTTACCATCTACAACAGAACAGCGTTGTTGTCTGGTATGACAAGAATATCTTTGGCGCCAATGAAATATCATTCTTAAGGCCACTGCATCACTCCTAAAGAAGTTTATCTCCTTCCTGAGAAGTTGGTACTCATTCAGAACTTCCCCAGGCTCTTGACTGTCCAAGCACTGCAAGAATTCTTGGTCATGATCAACTATCATCACCATTTTCTGCCAGCCATCGCTGACACTCTTTCCCCAACCCCTACGCTTCCCTCAAGAGCAAACCAAAGGACCTGAAGTCAGGTCCACTTCAAGAAATTACCTTCTTCAATGCCAAGAATGCCCTATCAACCACTGCCATTCCCATGGAAACAGAAAAGATCCGTGACATGTACATCTGCCTTACTATCAGGATGGATAAAGAGTTTTAGTATTTCTGAAAATATCACTTCCGATAGGGGTATCAGTTTCACCTCATAATAGAAGATATCATTAGGGAATCTCCTGGATATCACCTTACATCAGAAAACAGCCTACAACGCTGCTGCCAACGAAAAGGTTAAACATTTTCCTTTTTTCTTCAAAGCAGCTTTAATACTCCGCTGGAAGGACTCCAATTGTTTTTACCCAGCTCCCCTGGGTCCTTATGGGCCTAAGGACCACTCCATAAAACACCTTGGATGTCTCAGCAGCTAAAATGGTGTATGGCAACCCGTTGGTCGTCCCAGCCATTTTTTTTTCCGTCTACAACCTCCTCCAGAAATCGGCTATGCTTATAGTATGTCGTAGGAAAAGTTATTCCATACAGTCAGGCTTACAAGCCCCCACGTAAGCAATACACACCAACAGATTTGCCTTCAGCAACTCTGGTTTTCTTGCGCAACTACACTAGCAAGCCACCACTGACACTATCTTGCATGGGCGCTGTCCTTATGATCCTTCGTACAACGAAAGCTTTCTTCACCAACATTCATGCCAAAGAAGGCCGGGTTTCCATTGATCACCTAAAACCTGCATATCTCTTGCCAGATGACTAACTTACCGTGAGCCTCTAAAGAACAAGGCGCAATATTTCAAATGAATGCCATTTTTCTAGGAGGAGCCATGTACTGCAGGTGTTTACCATAAGCTCGTACACTGTGATGGTTTTGCTTACTATCTTATCACTTGCTCCTACCTATGCTGATAATAAACCAACCTGTAGAAACATGATAGCTCATGTTTAATTTTGTTTGAATTTCTGTGACGTTCTCATTCACAATTCCATAGAAGAAGGACAATAATGCGGTTGGTGTGATCTCGCTCGGTAGGGATTTACAAGGTCTGGAGTAGGATCTCTATCATTATCATGCTACAACAGGAGGAGAGATAGGAAGTGGGAAGGGAAATCCGAATGAAGAAAGACCAACTAACTACCCGCTAGACTATAGTGAACATGATGATTCTTGAGATTTTACTAGCTTTAGCAACGACATATATTTTAGTGTATTTAGTTATATAAATGAACTAAGCAATGTGAATGGTTTTATAAGGTTGGGACACTTTGATGATTTAAAACAATCTAGAGAACCAATGGATTTCAAGAAAAGTACAAAAGTTAATGATTTAAGATATTAATATAACTGACAACATCATAGAATTGTTGTTGAGGTAGGACAGGATTGTTTGGGAGGAGCAATTGTGATCAAAACTAGAATGGCCATGGTGGTAGTGATGTTGATGCTGATGGAACTATTAGTAGTAATGTTGATATGGCAAACAGATATTTGAATGCTTTGAACAACTGGGACAGAGAAAGTGGGAAGGTCTCAGTAAGAAAAGTATGAATAACCTGCGTTCAAGTCATGTAAGGACAAGGAGTCAAAATGACAGATTTTAGGAATTTGAAAGAGATGTGAAAAGAATGAATGAGTGTCCTGGGATTAAGTAAGGCAAAATGAACAGCAGCTAGAAAGGTGGTAGGTGAAGGTCCCACCTTTAATTACTCTGGAGGGAAAGGGCTTGAGAGAGGAGTGGGTATGTGTTTAGTGAGACAGTGCTAGGTTGTGTTTTGGGTCACTGGGCAATGTTGAACAAGAGGATGATGATAAAAATGAAGGCCCATCCATTTATTGTACATAGCATCCGAGTTCATGCACCTATACAAGGAAGTAAGCTACAGAGGAGAGACTGGACGAGTTTTATGATCAGATAGCAAAAGTACTGAAACAATAAGAATCACAAGAAAGTTAAATAATATTAGGTGTCTTTAATGTAAAGATAGGAGACTGCATTTTGAGGGTAAAGATACTAATTTCGTGGTGTGATGCTTATATCCTCATAATAAAAATTTCATGGTTTAAGACACACCTGGGATTCCTATGTAGAGGGAAAAGTCCTGGAGGAAGAACTAAAAATCAGATAGATTTTATTGCTATATATATATATATATATATATATATACATATATATATATATATATATATATATATATAGATGCTTCAGAAAGGTTGTGCTGTATGTTAGAACTTACTCAAGGGAGGAATTCTATTGTGATAATGCTCGTGTGGTAGCACAGGTTTTAAAATTGAAGAAGTTAATCAAAAGGAAAAGTAAAGAAAGGAGGAAGCTAAAACTGCTTTTAACAAATTAACAGCTCTATGAGGCATGTATCATTGAAGAGGTCAGTAGATATGAAGCGTAACACAGTGAAGAACCACTAGAAGAGGAAGAGGATGTGACTGAGAGAGAGACTTGAGAAATATGCAGCTAGCTTTTACTTAACCTAAGAATGAAAAGGTACCAAAGCAAGAAAGAAATAAAAGGCCGAGATGAATAATAGATAGAGTCTTGGATATTATTATTATTATTATTATTATTATTATTATTATTATTATTATTATTATTATTATTATTATTTTTATTATTATTATTATTATTATTATTATTATTATTATTACTTGCTAACCTAAAACCCTAGTTGGAAAAGCAGGATACTATGATCCTAGGGGCTCCAACAGGGAAAACAGCCCAATGAGGAAAGGAAACAAGAAAACATTAGTTTTTTTCCTAAGGAGAAGGTTGATGGAAAATTTTGTTTTTTATCATAGGAATGAAAGATATATTGAAATACTAGATGTGTACGTGTGTTTTGTTGATTATTTTAAAGCATTTGATAGAGTGAGGTACAAAGATCCCAATAGAAAATCCTCCAAAGATTTAAACCTATATTACAAGTACATCATACCTCATTTACCAGCAGGTACTGGAGTCTACTGAAAGAAGTGAACGTGTAAAAACAATATGAGATCATAGATAGAAAATGTAGTGGAGTGGATCAAGGAAGTGGTTTGTCCCCAGGTCTATATGATATAGTATATATATATATATATATATTATATATATAGATAGATAAAATTATCTTGAGAAAAAAGATGGTATTGAAGTTGATATCATTAACATTACATGCTTACTTATTTTACACCGACTCCATTATTACTTTTTTCCATGCTTATTATGTTCCCCCCCCCCCACCCCCCACCCCTCTCTCTCTCTCTCTCTCTCTCTCTCTCTCTCTCTCTCTCTCTCTCTCATATATATATATATATATGTGTGTGTGTGTGTGTGTGTGTGCTGTATAATATATTGTATGTTTATGCATATATATGTTTTATATATACATATATATATATAATATATATATACTATATATTATATATATATATATATATACATATGTATATATATATATATATATATACATAAAGATATAGTTACATATACATATATATATATATATATATATTTATATATAAATAAATATACAATATATATATATATATATATATATATAAATATGTATATATAATTGTTCCATGCTTGAAATATCACAAGAGGCTGGGTTTAACATAAATAGAAGAAAGACAGAGATGGTGAGAATGGACTATGAAATTGGAAAAGGAAATATCATAGAAGGAGATAGATACAATGAGGTGGAATCATTCAAATATTTAGGTACTATGATCTTTAATACAGGGTGTTCAGAATTGAAAATTTAATGGTATATTTGAAGAAAAAAAAAAACAGGTAGGGGTCTAGGTTAAGTGAAATTTGGAAATTAAATCACCTGAAATTACAAATAAAAATCAGGGCTATATATAAGTTTGATAAGATTAGTGTTACTGTATCGACATGAGTCGTGGGAGGACAATGAAACGATATTCAACAGATTTTGTGGATTTGATAAACAAAGCCCTCAGAGGAATATTGGGAGTTGAATGGCAGGGCATGATTAAAAAAGTAAACTATAGGAAAGATTACTTAGGTGCCTTATGTAGATGAAATCATGGGTAATGGGTAGATGGAGATAGTTTGGAAACGCTCTTTGGTTACTCCCCAAGAGAGATTAGTTCATCAAAATTTTCAACTTCACTCACAAAAGGCAATAGAAGAATTGGAAGACCCAGGCCTACATGTCAGAGGACTATGCAGCGTGACGTAGGAGATGATGAATGGAGAAGTAATGATTTAAAAGCTCAACAGAGAGAGGATTGGTGACATCTAACAGAGTCCCTTCCCGTCAGTGGGCGTAGGAGGAGATGATGATGAATTTGATAATGATGAATAATATCCGTTTATGCAGATGACACATTGATCATTGCTGGTACTAGCCGAAAAGATAAACGGCTTCTTGATACAATGAACAAAGAAAAGGTGAATTAATGGAACTAAGAATAAATTTAGGAAAAGTGAAGTGATAGTGGCATCAAAGCCCCTAGAACAGCCAGTATGCAACATAACAGGAGAAGAATACTAATAGCCAAAAAGGGCTTTAAAAAATATGAAAAATCTACTGGCAAATAATAGAATCGGTGCTCAAACAAGAATTGGTGGTTTAAAGAACATATGCGTGGTCCACCTTTATGTTTGGGTCAGAGAGCGGGACAATAACAAGAAACCTAGGAAACAAGCTAACTTGCAACCAAACTGTGGTTTTACAGGAGGATGCTCAGAATATCTTGGAAAGGAAAGATTAGAAAATAAATAGTTAATAACAAGACATGGAGGGGAGTGCAGAAGGAAATGGTGAAGGAAATAAAAAAAAAAATGTCAACTGAGTTTTTCTGTCTGCATCATAATGAGATAATAGAGCACTTATGTCTCACTGGTAGGATAAGAAGGAAGGAGATTGAGGGGGAGGCACCGGACAAAGTATATAGATAGTAATGTGGTGGGCTTGGAGAATAACTACCAAATCATCTGATACATTTGACTAGAGAGAGGAAGTGGTGTAGGAGATTGCTGCCAACATCCAGGCCACAGCACTTCAATAAGAAAGATATTGATCAGGTTCTGAAGCTTGCATTGAATTCATCAGATCGTAGAGAAAATATAGGTTTACAACTCTTCTGTGGAGGCTTGGAATCTTCACCCCAATTATGTCAGTTTTATTTGAAACCTGACAAACCCACCGTTGCCCTTACACCCAGATTTTGTAACAATGTGAAGTGAATTAAAGATCCTTTCCACTAATTCTTCAACAAACCAGCTTTTCACAGAAAGCAACATGTTTATTTACAACCATGAACCACCATTCCTAGTAAGAGCATATAGGCTATTGAAATACACAAATTTCAGTAGGAATGAGCCTTATTCAACCATGTGTCTCTCCGCAACTTTGAATCATAGATATAAATATATATATATATATATATATATATATATATATATGAAATACACAAATTTCAGTAGGAATGAGCCTTATTCAACCATGTGTTCTCTCCGCAACTTTGAATCATAGATATAAATATATATATATATATATATATATATACATAATATATATATATATATATATATATATATATACATATATATTACTTTAAAGAAATATAACTAAAACCAAACACACGATAAACATGCCTAGGAACATATTGAAAGGAGAATAAACTACCACATTTTACTATTTATACTGATGGCTCTAAATCTTCCATTGATACTGTAGGTGCTGCAGCATTCAAAGACAAAACAAGTCAGCTCCAATTACCTAGTGAAGCATCAGTATTCACGTCCCAACTATCGGAGAATTTATTAGCAATTAAAATTGATGAAGCAATTGAAGATATAAGAAGTCATAAATTTATCATTTATTCTGATTTAAGATATATCACATAGATCCTAAAATGTACTATGCATAAGAGCCAAAATGTATTACAAATTAAGAAGCTCCTTAATCTATTTACATGGGATGACTAATGAAATATGATAGATTTCAGCACATGCTGGGACTGTTGGAAATAGAATAGCAAATGCTAATGCAAAATAAAAAATAGATATACCACATCATAACATTAAACTACCCGTTAAATTATGTCAAAAATACCAAAGTAATTTGAACAAGATTGCGTATTGGCCATAAGAAATAGATCCAAGGCTTTTAAATGTGCACAGCCAAGAAGTCTAAATTGACAATCAAGAGGTGTTTCGTTTTGATAAAGGAACACTGATAATATATTGAATAAATGTTACCAACGAAATAAACCGAGGTTATTTAAAATTTCAGCTGTCAAATGTATAAAGATTATGAAACGGGAGGAAGGATATGATGAGTTGGGGAGGATATATATATATATATAAATATATATATATATATATATATATATGCATATATAAATATACACACATATATATATATATATATATATGTATATATATTTATATATATATATAAATATATATATATATATATATATATATGTGTGTATGTATATATGCATATTTATGCATGTATACACACACACACACACACATATATATATATATATATATATATGTATGTATGTACGTATGTATATATGCATATTTATGCATGTATACACACACACACACACACACACACACATATATATATATATATATATATATGTGTGTGTGTGTGTGTGTGTGTGTGTGTATAGTTTGATATTTTAATATAATTTCAGGTAATCTTGTTTCAAAAATTTTACGTAACGTTACCAATGTCTGGTCTACTTTTTCAATTCTTCATTAATCACCGATATTCTAATGTTTTCACCCTATAATCTTTCCCCCCTTCCATGATATTTTTCTTTCCATTGCAAATTCCCTTCTCATCTGGCTTTCTTTCATTTATCACGAGTCTAACCACCTTTGGTATTTCTTGAAGCATTGCAAGTAATATGCTAATAAGGGCATCAGCATTAACATTTTCTAGGTTAGCCAATTTCCTAATACCAATTCATTCAATACTTCATTGCCATCCCCAACTTTTCTATGCATTACAAAATCCATGAGGAGGATGAACATCACAGGTGAGAACTCATTCCCTTAAACTTAGAGTTTTTTGCTATTCACTGGAAAATCATTCAATAGGACTCTGGTGACATCAACTTTCAATGTTCCGAACAGAACTGTGTGCAAAACCACCGATGCACACTATCAAAGTCTTTTTCATATTCCATAAATCCCATCAAAATTTTATCTTTTTATTATACATATTGTTGTACATGTCTTAAGATTGGAATTTGGCCAGTACAACTTCAAACTTTTGTTTTATCCGACTTGTTCATCTCTTTGTTTTTCATAACTCTTTATCTCTATTCTCTTTAGAATAAGCATACTATATATTTTCACGATAAGTCACATACGAGAGTGCATCTCTGTCAGTGTATATTTTTATGTATCAAGGGATGAAAAAACTCATTGACCTACAATGCTGTGGAAGAAGCACAAGTAAAGAAGCATTATAGAAGAAAACCAATTTCCCGAATAATATCTTAAAACGAGAAAAAATTATGAGACATTCTTCTAACTAAATTACTATCGACCTTTTAACCACTTATAGGTTACTGATCCCTCATTAAGCTAATTAGGGTGTCGTAAACCTTTCAAAAAAAGTTGAACGCTTTAGCTCCTAGATAATTAGGTTCCTGAATCTCTATAGGTTAGCGACATTTTTTTTTTTTATATAAAGCGTGATAGTTGGTAGTTAGTAACCGATTTATTATGAAATTTGCCCGACGCGTCTTCTTGCTGATTAGTTGCTCGTAGAACAAAAATATAAGACTTTTTATTGTTATCAAAGGAGTAGTTAAACAGGGTAGAGACTGTTTTAATCACCAAGGGATAAAGAAAAGACCAAAAGGTATATGATATAAGAAAATATTATTATGAAAAAAAAATACTATTGTAATTCGTTTTTGGCTCATAGTTACGTGAAAATCTTACTACGAACTGTTATCAATGTATGTGTGTTTCATCTATGAGTTTTCTTTTGACTATTAGATTGAACTGTATTACATAATAACTGAAGATTTGGATTGAGTTTTTTTAACTCAACAAAATGGACCAGATAAACATTAGTAAATTGAAAACGATTGATATATTTTTTCATATTTTTTGTAGTTATATCTGAATTGTTAAATCAATTCAAATAGTAA
Source organism: Palaemon carinicauda (assembly GCF_036898095.1). Taxonomy (NCBI): domain Eukaryota; kingdom Metazoa; phylum Arthropoda; class Malacostraca; order Decapoda; family Palaemonidae; genus Palaemon; species Palaemon carinicauda. Next base: position 99,182,450 of record NC_090736.1, read on the forward strand.
AGGATTCGGACATGTGGGGAAATTAAATTCCTAACTTTTATAAAAGAGAAAAAAGTAAAAAAAATAAAAAAGATTTTTCCAACCGTATTTTATTGATATTGTGACCTAAATGGAATTTTTAACAATATAAACAATTATACTGTATATCAGGGGTATAAAATAGGATCGGTGCAATTATTCACAAATTATGTCTTAAATCAATTCATTACTTTAGAGTACTATTTAAAAGGCTATGAAGATATTTTCAAAACATCATACATAAAGTTCTGTACTTTGTCCTAATTTTGAGTTACAATCTCTGTGATTCCACTTTGTTTATTATATGTTTAAAATTCTAAACATGTAATCAAACATTGGAATGATAGTGGATATCGAAAACGACTGGAGTACATGGAATCAAATAATAATTCGATGATTGATACAAACAAGGACAAAAAAATACATCAGTCTAGGATTTCGATAAACGTTACAATATATTGCATGTGTTGTGAGCAAGGTTCGAATCTCCAATAAGACTAGAGTAAAATGGATAGGTTTGGACTCAATTCAATTTGCCGTTGCCCTGGTGGTGGTTTATAGGTACTTGGCCTCTATTCAAATCACGTTCATCGAAGCCAGTATGGGTATGGATGAGGATCACACAACTTCATTCGGACATAACAGTTAAAAATCGGAAAGCATAGCATTTTGGTGTTATTTGATATGACAAACTGCACACACACAAACATACACACACATACACACACACACACACACACACACATATATATATATATATATATATATATATATATATATATATATATATATATCTATATACATATAAATATATATATATATATATATATATATATGTATATATATATATATATATATATATATATATATATATATTATTATATACATTCATATATATACATATATATATGTATATATATATATATATATATATACATATATATATGTATATATATATATATATATATACATTCATATATATATATATATATATATATATATATATATATATATATATATATATATATATATATATATATATATATATATAAATATGTTTTTTTCAAAAAGGCCCATAAAAGAAACACAGGAAATATGAATAAATCACACTATATTTCGGTCAATAAACATCGACCCTCTTCAGGATGTAAAGTACAAGTGAGGATTACAGTGGAGAGTGACGGTTTATATATGAAAGCAAAAGGGTGTGTTCTCATATATAGACCGTCACTCTCCACTGTAATCCTCACTTGTACTTTACATCCTGAAGAGGGTCGATGTTTATTGTCCGAAATATAGTGTGATTTATTCATATTTCCTATGTTTCTTTTATGGGCCTTTTTGAAAAAACATGTTAAACTGTTCGATTACAGTTATAAATAAGACATATATATATATATATATATATATATATATATATATATTCAAATAAGCCATATATATTTTGATATATTAATGTCTGGATTCTCTTAACGACCTCGGGATCAGAGCCCCAGGCGAAATCTCACAAAGACAAGAGCTTGGCTCCGGCCGGGAATCGAACCCTGGTCGGCAAGCTTATATAGACAGTGACTAACCCATTCGTGGCCGAATGGGTTAGTCACTGTCTATATAAGCTTGCCGACCAGGGTTCGATTCCCGGCCGGAGCCAAGCTCTTGTCTTTGTGAGATTTCGCCTGGGGCTCTGATCCCGAGGTCGTTAAGAGAATCCAGACATTAATATATCAAAATATATATGGCTTATTTGAATATGAAAAACACGTAAAAATGTGCAAAATTTATCATATATATATATATATATATATATATATGTATATATATATATGTATATTATATATATATATATATATATATATATTGTATGTGTCTGCATATTCTGTAGCATAATGAAAATTTATTCTTATAATTTCACTGCACAGAAAAAAAGAAACGATCGTTGAGGAAATGATTCTTTTTTTTCATGATTCACATATACTCTACCTCCATATGAAAATTAAGTTTAAGCATAAATGATTATACAGTACTTAGAAAGGTTGGAAAAACTAGTTCTCTCTCTCTCTCTCTCTCTCTCTCTCTCTCTCTCTCTCTCTCTCTCTCTCTCTCTTATATCATTAAAGAGCAATGCATCCACACACAGATATGAGTTTGCGATCATATTTTACTTGATAAATTTCATGGTAACTAACTGAATGATAGTTTTTATTATAATTTCTACAGCATTGATAAAAAGTTTCTTCCTCTTTGAGCTATGCCTCCCCTTTCCCCTACCTATTAACCTCTCCCTTCCCCGTCCCCAATCATTTCTTCCTGCCTTTACTTCCATTTGGGAAACCTCCCTTTCACAGGTGTAAAATCTTCGAGACTTGTTAAGGATCAATGGGGAATTGTGAGAAAGTTTTATGGATACGAATTTCTTCTAGGGATTCAATCATTGGCGGGAACCGTTTAATAGGACTTGGGATATAAATAGAGGGATGGAGGTTTGGTAGTTCCGAAAAAGAAAAGAAAAAATAAGGAAATTGAATGAAGAGGAAGGTTCGAATCAATATTTTAAAGACTTTCATTAACGAGATAACACAAAATAAAACTTTTAAGTGATAAGGCCATTAAATATATTTTTACAATAAAGCACAACTGTCTTTTTATGTTTGGTTCTATCTATTATTATTATTATTATTATTAATAATAATAATAATAATAATAATAATAATAATAATAATAATGATAATAATAATAATAATATTTCGGGAGTGGACCCTCTTTCAAAAAAGTCTTATTGAAAGTAATTGCTGCCTCATTAGCATTAATTTTGTAATTAACTTTTTGTATTTTTCTTTTTATCGTTTTCTCTTCCTTGCTGTAATCTGCAAGTAACTGGGAATTGACATATTTTCCATGAGGAAGGTAATGGAGAATTATCATTCACAAATCTTCTTTGATATATTAGTGCACATTACAAGAGCACGGATACTATGTACAAAGTATGTCTTTGCTGTAAATCACTTCCATACTGTCAATTTGCATAAAGTGATGTTCACTTATGTACAGAGTTATAAATTTGTAGATTCAAGTATAATTAATCCTCCACTTCAACCAGTGAGTAGGGAGATGTCATTTTCTGCTAAATTTAAAGAGTAAAATGTTACAAAAAGATTCTTTTGTAAGAGCTTTTATACTGTATACAGAGTCCTGCTTTGATATTCCATCCTAATTGGTCATGGACCGCCCAATAGTGGAGACGATAATTCCTGGATTTAGTTGCGTTTGGCTAGCCTGAGTGCTTAGTGGGATTAAAGCATCAGATTGTCCTTCAAAATAATCCATATTTTGGCCTCCAACGTTGTCAGTCCTGTTGTGGTCGTGATTGCCTCAGCTATTGTTCCTGATGGAACGAATACACGTTATAGCAATAAGGTTCCCTCTTGCATGGTTTTGAGGTCAGTTATTTTTTGCTATATGAAAAGCGTTTACATTATCCTGAGGAGCATGTTGTCAGGGGCAGAGCCAATGATGGTAACATTCTTTACTATATGCTCCCTTGTGATATTGTCGTTATGTGCTTGATGTTAATGTATTTTTATTGCCCCAAGTTGCTCGTGGTAAGATAATCTTTTAAATAGACACATAGTCGTCACGTCCATGTGGGTGTCAGGACATCCCTAGACTAGGCATTTATATCGGTTTATGACGTTGGTCTTCTTTATATCATATTGCACGGCACTGGCAGTGTTGTTTTTCAGGATTAAGTCTCGCGTTTTTGCCGATTCGTAATGGATTATGAGGTTAATTTTAGGAAGGTTAAAAGAATACCGGGTTAGACCGTCTCTGAGTTACTGCGAATTTCGTGACGTCATTAGTAACTGACTGTAGAAGCAAACGAGAGAAACAAGTTATAGACTCACAAAGTAGGTGTTTCCCCCATAGCGCACTTTTCTTTCTTTCGTGACCGCGGACGATAACTTTTCCCTTAATCTTCAGGTACTTTATTATTTGAAGATTAGAAAGTCCATATGGCCTTTTAAATGCCCTCCTGCATTGTTAATCCGCGGCAAGTGTCTCTCACAAGGTAAAAATGATAGAACCTAGCCTTTGTTTTTCTTTTATTACATACTCCAGTTTTTTATGTTTTTAGTAATTTTTTTTTTTTTTTTTTGTTAAGGAGATATGAGAATTCTGTTTAAAACTTATACTTTTTAATGAAAAAAAAAAAACATTTAAAATTTTTTGTAGTCTGTATGTTTAAAGTGAAGGCTACAGACCATAGCATGTTTAACATTAACTGCTATGCGATTGCAAAACTGAAGCAATTTCTGTTGCAGCTCCTGATCTCTAGGAAATCGATGAAACTTCACATTTTGGTCTCCCTTTCTCCTTTGACTTGATCTGCAGTCATACACAAAACAAGTAGCCATGATTCCTCGGGACCTAGAGAATTAACGAGGATTTATCCAGAGATTAACCAGATGGATGAAGACCGCATGGTTAGGAGAGCATGAGTTCCTGTTGCTCACCCAAGAAGAGTCAAATACTCGTTCGTTCGTTCGTGGAGTATTACAGTCAATTCTTCTTGTTGGCACGGGCTTTTCCCTTGGTCGGCCCGTAGGAGTCAAATACAGACTGATGACATTTCTTAATCTAAACCCAAACCAATGTAGCCGCTCTGTGACATGCGAGAGAATGTTCTTATTTTGGTCAGAAGCGGGATAACCCGGTATTCTTTTAACCTTGAATTTTGGCATCATGTGTTGTGGCTAAAACGTTTTTTTTATTATAATCCAGATGATCTTTCGTCTTCTTGGTAGTTTGAGCTTATAGGGCCTATAAAGTAGAGATTTATTTTTGTTGTGGTGCTGGTGTTATCAGGGCAGTCGTTCTTGTACCATTTTTCCATCGCTTTCCTAATCTGCCGGTAAATGTCCTTATTTGCAAAGCCACTATTCCATAGAAATTTAGTAATTCTGGCCAATTTTTCATGGACACCTTTCCACGATGAACATTGGGGAATGGTTCTCTGAACAAAAGCCTAAATAGTGGCCAAGATTCGTTTGTTTTACTTATACAGAGGCGTTAAAGTTAATATTGGTTGTCTACTTTATATTTCTAAAATATGGAAAAGGAAATATAAACAATAGATATTGTAATAGTAGGAGAAATAAAGAATGTATTAAGAAGGTTCTTGCAAAGCAAACCAGTAGGAGAAGACTGCCTAACAATTGGTTTAATAGTAAATGGAGGATATATCATACTTGTAAAACTAGTTGAAGTTTACTCGAAATGTTTGTAGGAATGCACTTTACTCACAGCTTGGAAAACTTTATCATTAAACTAATTTAAAAAAAGGGAGATACAAAAGACCTGAAAAATTGCTTGCGAATACATTTATTCTCCATAATATATAAAATATTTACAAAGATCTTATCAGCCCAAATACGCAGGCTTTAAAAGTGGGTATGCAACAATGAACCATATCTATGTATTTAATCAGCTAATGGAAAAAATCAACAGAGTAATACAATCCACTACTGTATATATGATATTGATATACTATGATAAACTTTTGATTTTCTCCAAACCTCAACAGTAATGAAATCCCTTTAAAGACAACGAATAGACGAATCTTTCACAGTTATCTTGAAACTACATAAAGATACTAAGAAAATATCGTTTCAGAAAATTGTTAGAGAGTGGAACCGCATCTTTCCTGAACTATTTGCAACATGCATAGAAGAAGCTTTTAAGAATTGATTAATGAAAAATAATGAAATTGATATTAATGAGCAATACCTTAACATCTTAAGACTTGCAGATTACATACTTGGTTTTAGTGAATCAAATGAGGATATTCAAAATATAAATAGAAGATCTGAATAAAGAAAACAGAAATGTGGGAAAATAAATGTATGTGAGTAAAAGTAAGATAAGGTTCAATGAAAATGCAGCGAAACAATAAAAAGAGCAATGGATGAACCTCTATAAATTGTTAATGAATATACGCACCTATAAAAAACAAAGGTTTTCCTGGCACATGAGGCCCAAATTAAAAGCAGGATAAGCACAGGAAGGAGAGCGTTTGATAAACAATAAAGAGTTTATGGAAAGTAAAATACAGTTTTCTTTAAAAAGAAAAGTATTTAGTCAGATGGTCCTACCACTATTGACTTATGCATTAGAAACTTGGTGCTTTACTAGAACATTAGGATATAAATAAGTTACAAATCAAGGAGCTGTGGAAAGAGTATTGATGGGATTAACACTAACAGAAAGAGAAAGAGCAACATTGGTATGAGAGTAATCTAAAGTAGAATATATTCTAACAACAGGTAAGGACTAAAATGGACAGCGGCAGGGCATATAATGTGAATGACAAAGACTAGATCGACATTAAAAATATCAGAGTGGGTTGCTAGAGCTTGCAAAATAAGCAAAAGTAGGAAGAAAAGACGATAGATTGACGAGCTAAGAAAAATTATGGATGTAGATTGTCATAGAAAGACCATAAACAGGCTTGATTGGAAGGACATGGTTGAAGGCTTGGTTTTGCAGTGGACTAGCAACGGCCGATGAAGATGTTTATGATGTATCTATATGTGTATGTGAGTGTGTGCGTGTATGTTTGTAGAGAGAGAGAGAGAGAGAGAGAGAGAGAGAGAGAGAGAGAGAGAGAGAGAGAGAGAGAGAGAGAGAGAGAGAAAAAAAAATTAGTTTGTCCTTAGGTATTGTTTCCCTTGCATTTGCCATAGCTTTTTGATAATTTGTTTTGCTTCCAGTACACGGACTCCCTATTCTTCGAATTTTTTTGGGTCATTACAAGCATTTTATTAGAAAAACTTCCTATCCTTCTCTAGGCTAACTAATCTAATGAGCGACGATTTTTTTTTTTTTTTTTTTTATTAGAACAGTCCAGGCTTACTTTTACATTCTTAGGCCGCTAGCGAATCTTCATTGATATGACATATTCTAATGGAAAATCTTAAATAGATTATCTTTGTGTTTTAAGATAAAAAGCTTTCCTCTCTTTGATGTAGTCTTTCCTAATTTGGGAGTGAAGGTAACTCCCTATATTTTTTTTCAGACATTTTTTTCTTTTATTCGAAACCATTTGTATATACAGTACTTCATCATCATTTTTGTGTTTTGTTATTTTTGTTATTATAAATATCAATACTTATAAGGACTTTCTGATATTACCCTGGGAAAATTACTTCTCAATTTTCCTGCTAAAAAAAAAAAAAAAAAAAAAATTGTCCTCAAATCCCCTATTATCTTCATTCATTTACGCACATAAGAAAGTAAACCTTTCATGGAATTTATATTGGGTTATTCATAATTTTACTATTAATTGCAATAGGTACGTATCGCTGTAAGTGCTTTACAAAAGGAAAATGAAGGTATATCTGGTACGCTTGTCAATAAAACAAACATTTGTGATGGGGTTATACTTGATTGTTTTTTACACAAATAAAACGTCATTTCACAAATATTTCAGGGGTTTCCGTGGTGAATCAGAGAGAGAGAGAGAGAGAGAGAGAGAGAGAGAGAGAGAGAGAGAGAGAGAGAGAGAGAGAGAGAGAGAGAGAGAGAAACAACTAAAGATTGACTCTTCTTTTCACGTTTGATAGTGGACATCATTACTCGCTCAATAGTATTTTTAACATTACAAAAGAAATCATTATGAAATACCGGAATGAGAAAATCTAAAATCAATTAGAACTTCCCATTTATCTTCTGGTAAAGAATCTATTCAGTTAAAGTGTATTCACTAATCTATAACCTAAACTGAATGATTACACACAAATAGAAATATGAGGGGAATAACTAACCGAAAGTAAAAACGTGTTTATTCTCTTATTTCATACGTTGCTTAGAGATTATTTTCTTTAGTTTTATGCAGTTTCGTGCAGTTTCAAAAGTCTTGAAATGGCAGAAACAAGTATTGTTACACACCTAGAGATTTTCATATTTATACAAAAATATAATCTACTCTACAATTACCTCATCCTCCCTTTAATATTATGAACTGTATAATTTGTTTTCACTCATTTATCTTAAATTACTCTCTATCTACTGTAGAATTAGACGCATACAAGTTTAAAAACTAGGTTTTCTGTACGGAAAAAGAAATTACATCTCGATATAAATTATGTGGATTTCAGCATTTCAAGAGATGTAAATTATAAAGAATATTAGGATGGGCTGTGTATTTTTTTTTTTTTTTTTTTCTGTCTCTTGATAGGAGGTATATTTCTAAAAAATAACCCAACATTTTACAGAAGTTCCAGTATGACTAGGTTAACGTGTCGAGATGTTTTCTCCTCTTCTCAGGTAGGAATGATTTGGTGTTTTTCTTATTCAGACAAAGTACTGAAAAAAAAATGTATGGGAATTAGACAGATTTGAGTTCAAGTGTTTATTTTTTTTTTTTTCTTAATTTCATCTGTATAGTGATTTTCTTTTATTGAAACCGGAATCACTTATCAAAACTGTTATCAGATTCGTTCTAGATATTCAATCCTTTTAGCTATTGTTCAATTAAACCAAATCCATAATTCAATGAATAATTCTAAAACTTGAAAACCTGTCAAGCGATTTTCATAGTCTCCAATTCGGTGAAACTCCTGAATCTTTATAATCGATAAATTAGACAACAATCTTCGATCTTAGGAACTGTTTTGGGAGGTCAAAACCCTTTTTATTATTATTATTATTATTATTATTATTATTATTATTATTATTATTATTATTATTATTATTATTATTATTATTATTATTATTATTATAAGCTAAGCTATAACCCTAGTGGAAAAAGCAGGATTTTATAAGTCCAAGGGCTCCAACAGGAAAAATAGGTCAATAATGAAAGAAAACAGGAAAATTGATAATCTATAAGCGGAGCTGTGTATAATTGAAATACAATATTTCAAGAATTGTAACAACATTAAATTGAACTTCAGCAGGAAAAATACAGAAAAACAGAAGGGGAATATGATAGAACAGTGAGAAAGTGTGCCCTCACGAAAGAGAACTCTAAATCAATGCAGTGGAAGACCATGGTACAGAGGCTATGGCACTACCCAAGACTAGAAAACAGTGATTTGAGCTTGGACTGTCCTTTTGCTAAGGAGTCTCTCCTACTCTTACCTAAGAGAAGCAGTTAACCCTCTGAGCGAAAAAGAATTGTTTGGTAATCTCAGTGTTGATAGTTGTATGAGGACAGAGGAGAATGTGGAAGGAATAGGCCAGGCTATTGGGTGTATGTGTGGGCAAAGGAAAAATGTCACGTAATCGGAGAAAGGGATCCAATGTAGTACTGTATGGCCAATCAAACGACCCAATAACTCTCATTGTTGTTGTTGGTGGTGTAAAAAACGTAAAACGTAGCAATAAGAATAACAAATGAGATAAACTAAGGAAACTGAATATAGTTTTCAATAAGGAATCTCAATTGTTCATTACTGACACCATTTATTAAAAAACAAAAAACAAAAACAAAAACATATGCGATATTTTATCGAAATCAATTAAATCCTTGGTGGCAGTATGTTTCCAGACCAATGAGTGCTGTTGTCTGTTGTGATTTATGGTATTAATCACGCTAGATTAGTTAAACAGCTCCCCCCCCCCCCCACACACACACACAAAAGGTCCGCCGTGATTTTTTTTTATTTATGTATTTATCTATTTATTTATTTTTTTTCTTTTTTTTTTTTGGTCCATAAAGCAAATACACTTTACGACAATACAATGTTACTGCCGAAAATTATTTTTTTTATAGTAATCTACTCAATGACAAAGTTCAAAGAAAGTTTAGAATTAATCTGTAGAATTTACATTGAAGGCTGAAAGGGCTCAGAACCAAAAAAGTCCCTTTGCTGTACCCCTAATCGATCAACCAATAACTTGGGACTAATAAACCTCTAGGCGAAGAGACTTTAACTAGGATGTATCATGCTTTAATAATGGTTGTTTTCGAAGACTGACCGGGATATTGTTAGCAGAGAACAGTCAAAGGACCTTTAATAACAGAAACTGATTATTATTAAGTGTTATCTTTTCATATTAGAATAATACAAGAAGCTTAGGTTATCAGAACAATTGGATTGAGTAATCTTAACATTGTGAATGTCCCTGTCCGTCCAAGAGCAAGAATATGGAATCAGCCATCATAAAGAAAGCAAACAACATTATTTTTTTCCGAGGGATAATGGGATACATTTCGAAATCTAATAATTAAAAGCAAAATTCAATATATTCAACTGCCTGGTAACCATCCAACCTCATGACGCCAACTTCCAACATGGTCAGGATTATAAAAATAAGAATTCACCCAGAAGCGATTAAATCCGAATCACATATCTCCTATTCAGCTATACCCTTTGATGTCAATGTAAAAGAAACATTTCTTGTCATATATAAACTTTCTCTTTATACTTCAATTCTCACTTTCCACGCGGAAAATAACAGCAAAGTCTGTGAAATAACAGCAAAGTTTGTGAACCCTTATAATGTTGGTGAAGCCATAGCTTTGCCAGTTGGGTCTGTCATAGCCACCTCAGTTATGAAAAAAAAAAAATTGCAGCTGCAGTTATAAATTCCATTCTTTTAAGTACCTCTTCCATGTCACGATATATTAATGAAATTGCATAGGATGTAGAATCAAAATTAATATATAAATTACAAGTAAAACCGTTTGCTATTCAAATTGATGAATCTACTTTGAGATATAATGAAGTTATTCTATTAGGATATGTGCAATTTATATATTATCTAGGACATAGAGAGGAAATATTCTTTGCCAGAAGTCTTAAGATATATACAAAAGGTGAAACAATTCCTAATGAAGTCGTTACCTATCTAAAGGAAGGTAATATTTCACTCAATAAATATCACTGCATTTGCTACTTATTGTGCACCATTCATAATTGGCAAATACAATGGTTTTGTTACTTTTTTTTTTAACAATGTTTATTCCCAAAGTATTTTACATACACTTTGTGATACACCATCAACGTTGGAAAAATATTGGCCGGACGTCTATATGATTACCTTAGTGCGGTGATAAAAGCCGTTAATGATAAATAATAATAAAAACAAAAAATTCCAGATCGCCTTTTTCAGGAATTCAGAAGAGAAAATGGAAAACGTTTGAATGAATTGTAATGCACACAGAGGTGACATAGTTATCGAAGGGGAATCGTCTTCATTATTTTAAGGAACTTGGGACTCTATTGTCTTATTCCTTGCTTTGTATGTTTAATATTAGAAAAATTATATATGGTTTAGTGGTCTAATCATAATAGACATAGCTCTTGAAGTGAGTGTTATGAATATAGACATTTCTCTAAAGCACACCCTCATTAAATTAGAAAATGATGAAATATTGCATGTAAAGATTTAAAGACGGAAGCATCATATACTGAAAACAAATGACCCTAGTAAAAAGTAGCAGCTACTTTGCGATAAAGCAGAGCTCTATGTTATAGTTTTTCCATCATACCTTGTTGAATCAGGATTTAATCGTGGTTTTCACTTATAATAAAAATCTTGTAATAGATTTGTCATTGTAAAAAAGGAAGCTGACTATAAATAGGACCGGGATCTCATTGAATAAATCTCCATTTTTTTTGTAAATATTAGGTAATTTTCAAAAGAATTTATTATAAATTACTCACTAGTATTGATAAATTTTCGATACAATTCAATTTTTATTTCCAATTTTTTAGTCTTCCTTTAAAATTTAGTAAAACGAAGAATGGTAAAGCATAAGGCATATCAGAGTTTTTAATTGAAATTAGAATGTTTCTATCAAGAGGGGAAGCAGAATGGGTGCTGAATTTATTGAGAGCAATAACGTAAGAGAAAATAATGTCTAAAGGCCTGGAGGAGATTCTAATGGTATTAATATTTGAGCAGAAAGTGGACATAAGGGAATGTGGTAATTGCAAGGGAAAAAACTAACAGAGCATTGTTTGAAAGCTTTAGAAAGAGTACTAGATGAGCGAATAGGAGATATTGTGACGATTGGGAAACAACATTATGGATTCATGAAGGGGAGAGTGATTGTAGATCCCATATTCATAGTAACGCAGTTACGAGAAATGAGACTAGAGGGAAACCAGAAGTTCTTTTGTGCTTTTTGTATATTTACTGAAGTCTTATGATACAATACCGATAGAAGTATTGTTTTGGTGTTTGATGAAGAGGATTTTCCCGAGGTAGCTTAAAATGGTAGAGAAGATGCACAAAAGAAAAAGAACAAAATTAATAACGGCTGTTGGAGAAACATAAACCTTTTAACCTAGTGTTGGATTACACCAGATGTGAGCAACAAACCCTTTTTTATTTATTGTTGTCCTGGATATGTTGATTAAAGAAATCAGAAAGGAAGAGTTGTGGGAGTTGATATATGCAGATCATTTGGCGATTACTGCTAAAAAATGAGGAAGAATTACAGAGAAGGGTGATGGAGTGGAGAGAGATTTAGAAAAGGGTAAATTTAGGGTATATGTGGATAAAACTGAAGCTATGGTGAGCAGTAAGGAAAGTAATGACAGGATAACTTTACATGAACGTAGAGGAACAGTTATAAAACAGAGAGAACTATTTAGATACTTAGGATCTACTATAAAATAGTAAAGGAAATCTGAGGCTGAAGTTGAGAGTGGGATAAAAGCAGCATGAGGAAAGTGGAGGGAGGTAATAGGGAAATGTCAATCAAGGTAAAAGTCAAGATCTCTAGCACATTCATAAGTCAAGTACTGGACTACGTCCATTTAATTAAATATAATGATTTACCGACAGGCAGGAAGTTTCCTCTACAGTACAATAATACTGACTTCTGGGTGGATCAAAAGACTCGAAAGTATATCATATATTAATGTGATTTATTGCTTCTGCATTTATAGGAATGGTTAATTTTGACAGACATATATGTTCCATACATGGTCAAGATTTATAGGAACTTACTTTATATTTCGTATTTTGTGAACATCGTTTATAGCCAGTGTGGATTAGTATCTCTTTAAATTGGTTACTCATGTTAATGTTTGTTAAGTGGTTCTTTAACAGAATATGTACTGCTGTAATTATGTTGTGACAGATTCAAGTTTCTGGAGGATCAAGGGTTCTGGTGATTGTAAGAGTAAAAGAAGTCTTCAAAAAGTTAATCACATTACTTTTTTTTTTTCTTTGAGAATAGTTTTGCTTATATTGGCTGTAGTATAATGTAACCTTAAAACAGAAATACTGCCTATAAAAATCTACAGGACGACTTGTTTGCTGACACAATTCAGGGCTAACCAGAGTGTATGTAATCATAACAACCTTTGCATTTTTGTTTTCTTGGGATATCATATATACATTCATTGATCTATTTTGATATTTATATGATCTTTCTGTTATTTAGTGTACAACTTAATCGTACTTTGGAAACTTTACTTCCCCGGCATTGTCGGAACATTTTCAAAACTTTCAGACTTTATTTAAATTCATGAAATTGTAATTATTATTAATTTTTTTTCTAGTTTTCCACCATTCTTGATTGGTAAAGATTGAATATACATCAGCTCCTGATACACTAGTTTGTTTTTGCTAAGTCAATGGTTTGAAGTTACTGGAACGTGCCAATAAAAGACCAGTGTTAATGTATGAATCAGAGAAACTTTGGCTTAAAGAGGAAAAGAGGAAGCAAAGCTTAAGAGAACAGAGATGAGAATGGTGCTGTTGATTATTGGAGTGTAAATACTTGTAAGACTGGAAAAGGATGGGTTCAGAGGAAAGGCAGGTTTAGTGAATATTACAGAAAGTATTACTGAGATGGTGTGGGCACGTGTTGAAGATGGATGGTTAGGAGGGAATGAGGAATTCTTAGGAGGAACCTATTAAGGGGAAACGATCAAGAGGTAGGCAGAGAATTATAAGGAGAAATAAAATGAAAGATGATATGAAGAGAGGTAGTTTGGTTGAAGAGGATGCCTTTTATAGATGGCATAACGGTTGGTATGGGAAGAAGTCTTCCATCAAAATAAGGCATAATCATTTACTGTTTTCCTTTTCCTTTTTTAATAACAATTCTTTGGCATTTTTATTTGTGAAAAATACAGGAAATCTTATATATCTTAGGAATAGATATGGGGTTCACAAAATAAATTAGGTGGATAAGGAGTCCAGTGATTGGAAGTTGAGAACCCCTGCTCCGGTGCATAAATATGGAATCGATTAACTTTCGCATGTGGAAAACAATGGAAATTGGTTCTCAAGAAGATTGATTTCATCAAGTACCCTACTATGGACAGATAAATACTTATCTTTTTTATGATGCTCTTCTCTTAAAGCTTATAAGATATAACCGATAAAATTCAGGATATTATTAGATGAAAAATAGTGTTTCTCAGATCAAAGTCTTCGTGGAATGCTAAATTATAGTAAATGTGAGTATGGGTTTACATAGAAAATAATGAGATGCATTTATGTGTAAGTTGGTACCAATGAAAGTTTGCTAAGTATGCAGTGGAGGTATCGTCAAAGTCCTTTGCCATTGAATTTAGAAATATAAGGGAAAACGGGTTTCTGAAAACAAATAACTACAAAGCAACATCAGACTTCATACCCATTATCAATGATTGCTTTATTGTGTGAGGTGGTTTTTAACAGAGACGTGGTGAGTGCAAGAACCTTTATTCAACAGATGAAGAATTTATTTACAACCAGTTCCAAGCAAGTTGTTAGAAAAATCAACCAAACTAATATATAGTATTGCAAGCTTAAACAGTGTGACGGAGCCGAGAGAGGGTTGTGAACTCAAAGGCAGGAAGCAGTCGACTGAGTTATATTATTGTAGAACACTCTCCATATATACAAAACCTCAAGGCAACAGGACATAACAAGTTCACAAGACAGACAATATTACAGAGGAAAAACCAGACATGAATATTCATGTTCGTTTTAGTGCGAGGGAAGAGCGAAGATACAAGCATAATATATACAAAAGGAATTATGTACAATTGTGTGAAACACGGTTGGTACATGGCTCCCCCTCCCCCTAAAAATGACATACTGTACATGTTAAATAGGGCGCTCTGCTCTAGAAAGGCAAACTGTAGGCGGGTCATCTGGCAGAAGATAAGCAGGTTTTAGACGATCAATGGAGACCCAGTCTTCTTTGCCCCGAATATTTAGGAGGAATGCTTTCGGACTGCGTCGGATCACAAGGAAAGGGCCTGTGTAAGGGGGCGTTAGTGGTGGCTTGCTGGTGTCGTTGCGCAGGAAGACGTGCGTTGCAAAGTGCAAGTCCGTTGGTATGTGATGCTTCGCTGGGGGCTAGTAAGTCTGGCGGCACGGAGTAAATTTTCCCACGACGTGACGTATGCGCTGGAGATCGTCGGAGGAGGTTGTAGAAGGGACGACCAATGGGTCGCCATACACCAGTTCAGCTGCCGAGACATCGAGGGCGTCTTTAAGAGTGGTCCTTAGTCCAAGGAGGACCCAGGGAAGCTGAGTAAACCAGTTGCAATCCTTGCAGCGGGACATCAAAGCTGCTTTGAGGGTGCGATGAAAACGTTCAACCATTCCATTGGCAGCGGGGTTGTAGGCCGTTGTCTGATGTAGGGTGATGCCCAGGAGATTCGCTAATGACGTCCACAATTGAGAGGTGAAAGTGGTTCCCCTGTCAGAAGTAATATGCTCAAGGATACCGAATCTTGAAATCCATCCAGAGAGTAAGGCAGATGTACATGAGGCGGACATTGCAGTTTCCATGGGAGTGGCTTCAGGCCAACGAGTGGAGCGGTCGATGACGGTAAACAGGTAACGATGTCCTTGTGATGTGGGTAGGGGCCTACAACATCGATGTGAATGTGTGCCAAACGACGCTGAGGTTGAGGAAAGGTGCTCACTCCTGAATCCGTGTGTCGATGTACTTTGGAAGTTTAGCAAGAAGTACAGGCGCGGACCCAATCCTTAGCATCCTTAGAAATGCCGTGCCAAATGAACTTTGCCTTCAGCAGCTGTGCAGTAGAACGGCACGAGGGATATGAAAGGCCGTGAATGAAATCAAACACCTGTCGGCGCATTTGAGCAGGAATCCAAGGTCAGACCAGGCGTCAGACTGTCGAGTAAAGGCGTGCACCAGAGGCATGTGGTCTGTGCGAATGACGAAGGGCGTACCTTCTAAGAAATGGCGAAAGTGATGGACAGCCAAGTGCACTGCCAGCAATTCTCGATTGAAGGTAGAATAACCCGATTCTGCCTTGGACAGTTTTTTGCTGAAGAAGGCCAATGGGCGGGGCGAGCCTTTGACCACCTGCTCGAGTACTGCACCAATAGCGACGTCGCTGGCATCGGTGGAGAGAAGGAGGGTGGCGTGTGGGATAGGAAAACTGAGAGCCGCAGCAGATGATAGGGCCTTCTTTGCATTTCAGAAGGCTGCTTCTTGAAGGGGACCCCACTTCAGGTCCTTCGGCCTGCACTTGAGGGAGGCGTAGAGGGGAGCAAGAGTGGCGGAAATGGCTGGCAGAAAACGGTGATAATAGTTGATCATGCCCAAGAATTCCTGCAGAGCTTTGACGGTCGAGGGCACGGGGGAGTTCTGAATGGCTGCTACCTTCTCAGGGAGGGGGTGGACTCCTTCAGGAGTGATGCGGTGCCCTAAGAATGATACTTCGTTGGCGCCAAAGGTACACTTGTCGTACCGGACTACAAGGCCGTTTTGTTGCAGGCGGTCGAGCACGATGCGCAGGTGACGGAGGTGTTCCTCTTTTGAGGAGAAGAACACAAGTATGTCGTCCACATAACATACACAGAAATGGAGGTCCCTTAAGATGCCATCCATGAGACGTTGAAACGTGGCCCCAGCATTACGAAGGCCAAAACAGGAGTAATTGAAGGTGTATGTACCAAACGAAGTGGTGATGGCAGTCTTAGGGATGTCTTCTGGGTTCATAGGCACCTGATAATACCCCTTCAGGAGATCGAGCGTAGAGAAAACCTTTGCTTTGTGCAGGTAGGAGGTCACGTCGGCAATGTTTGCATGTTCAGGCGCCTGTAATCCCCGCACGGACGGAGGGAGCCGTCTTTCTTTAGAACGATGTGTAAGGGTGACGACCATGGGCTGGAGGCCTTTTGGCAAAGGCCCATTTTCTCCATTTCGGCGAACGTCTGTTTGGCGGCAGCCAATCGTTCCAGTGCCAGACATCTGAATTTTGCGAAGACTGGGGGTCCCGTCGTCTTGATATGGTGATAAATACCGTGCTTGGCAGGAACCGTGGGCGTTTGGCGAAGTACTGGAGGGAAAAGTTTCGGGTACAACGTGAGGAGGTGAGCGTAGGCATCCGTGGGTGCGCTAATGTGGAGAGCGAGGTTAGAGGTGTCGACAAGTACGAGTCTGCGTTGACCAATCGTCGGTGGGCGACATCGACCAAAAGGTGGAAATGAGAGAGGAAATCCGCACCGAGGATTGGCATGGTGACGTCAACAACGAGAAACTTCCAATTGAATTTACCGTTTCTGAACGATAATGTGAGGTTCTCGTAACCGTATGTGGGTATCACACATCCGTTCGCAGCTACCAAGCGGCCGTCGGCAGATGTAGACAGACTACGTCGTATCTTGAAGAGTTTCCTTGACAAAAGAGAACAACAAGCACCCGTGTCTACCAAAAATCGCACGCTCGTTCCTGTATCCTGTAAAAAGAAAAGATTAGAAACACAGAAGGCCACCGCCACGAGCGATGGCCTACTTACACTTTTTTTTGGCCACTGATAATCCTCGGCACATTTCTTCGCATTTGCCCCGAATCTGAAGTGGTAGTAGTAAAACTGTGGCGGATGGGAGGTAGTATGTGGCTGTAGAAGTCGTTTGTTGGGGCGCGAGCGATTGGTGGGTGGTGGGCGGCTTTGTCTCTGCTTAGGCACGTCACGTTGTGGGCGTGTATGTCCTACGGTATTCATGTCAGCTTTAGTTGATGTTGAATAGGCATCCTCTTCGTCAGGGGTGGAGGCGTTGATGGAGGTCTTGAAGTGTCTGTCCATAAGGTCGTCGGCTTTAGTCATCAAGTCCTTTATGGGTAAACTATCGACATCGGGTATGGCAGCGCGTAGGTTCACCTCACGAGGAGAGCCGTCTGTGGCAGGTTGAAGGCGAGCGATACTGAATCATTTCCCTGAGGGCAAGCAAAGCCCTTTGGTCTCCCAACGGTTGTTGCGAGAGCTGAAAAAGCTTTGCTACATGGACGGCTGGCGACGGCGAGTACTGCTGCAGAAGGTACGTTTTGAGGGCGTCATACGCTATTGGCGTGTCTCCTTGTTCACAAAGCCAGTCGGATATTTCCGGGAAGGTGTCCTCGGGTATCGCAGCGAGAACATAATCTGCTTTGGTTGTTGAGCGAGTC
This sequence comes from Palaemon carinicauda, assembly GCF_036898095.1. NCBI lineage: Eukaryota > Metazoa > Arthropoda > Malacostraca > Decapoda > Palaemonidae > Palaemon > Palaemon carinicauda. Next base: position 99,200,850 of record NC_090736.1, read on the forward strand.
ACGCCGTTGATGCGAAACTGGACTTCTGCGTGCTGAAACCAAGCAAATGCTTCTCCCCTGGCAAACGGTGAAAGTTTCAATGGGGCGGCCGCAGCGCCAACTGCTGTAGTAGAGTCCGCCATAGTACTAACGATGGAGGGGCGAGGGTGGTGGGGGTGGAAGGCAGTGGGAGCGAGTCGACTTCCAGGGTCACCAATGTGACGGAGCCGAGAGAGGGTTGTGATCTCAAAGGCAGGAAGCAATCGACTGAGTTATATTATTGTAGAACACTCTCCTTATATACAAAACCTCAAGGCAACGGGACATAACAAGTTCACAAGACAGACAATATTACAGAGGAAAAACCAGACATGAATTTTCATGTTCGTTTTAGTGCGAGGGAAGAGCGAAGATACAAGCATAATATATACAAAAGGAATTATGTACAATTGTGTGAAACACGGTTGGTACAATAGGTTTTGTTATCAGTAAGAGGAAAATAGTGATAAAAAAAGCCAATAATGTTAGTGTACAAGTGTGTATGAAACACGTGCGGCACATGATTCCACTATAGATGGGTTATCATGAAAGAGATACCAAGGTTTTAGGTGATTAATGGAGACCTTGTCTTTTTTGCCCCGAATGTTAATTAAAAAGGCTCTCAATGTGCGAGTTGTCACGAGGGAAGGGCCAGTGTAAGGGGGCACTGGGGGGCTTGCTAGAGTTGGTGCTAAGGAAAACATTGGTTGCAGTGTTTAAAACGTTTGGTATGTGTTGCTTTGCTAGGGTCTTTTAAGTTTGGCTTCATGAAGTAAAATTTCCAGCAACGTAACATTGCTGCTAGAGATTGTCAGGTTACAGAAGAAAAAAATCCCAAGCCATGACCGATAGGTCACGATACACCACTGCAGCTGCCGACACAACCAGGACATCTTTAGGAATGGTCCTTAGTACAAGGAGGACTGAGGGAAGCTGAGTAAACCAGTTGGTGTTATTACATCGGTACATTAAGGCTGCTTTGATGGTGCTATGAAAAAATTTAACCATTCCATTGGTTGCAGGGTTGTGGACAGTTGTCTGTTGTAGGGTAATATCCAGGAGATTCGATAATGATGTCCACAATATAAAGGTGAAATTGGAACCCCTGTCAGAAGTAATACGTTCAGGGATACCAAATCTTGCTATCCATCTTAAGAGTAAAGCTGATGTACATGAGGCAGACATTGCAGTTTGCATGGGAATGGCTTCAGGCCAACAACTGAAGTGGTCAATGATAGTATAAAGGTAAAAATGTCTTTGTGATGTAGGTAGGCCATCTATTACATCAACGTAAATGTGGGAAAAACAGTTCTGAGATTAAAGAAAGGAGTTTACTCATGAATCTGTGTGTTGATGTAAATTTGAAGTCTGACATGGTGTACAGGCATGGAATCAATCTCGACCATCCTTAGTAATCCTTAGTAATGTTGTGCGAAATTAACTGCATCGGAGCAGGTATCCATTAGTTTCATCTACCAGTACTGACATCTCAGAGGAGGGGAGAATTAGAGCCGTCGAGGGTGACTTCTTCCCAATGGAAGAATGTACAGGATGTCCTATTATTTTTAATTAGGCTTCTGCCAAGGTGTTGTAATTCAATCCACGGGGAACGGCAGCCAATGTTTTTCTAGATAGGAGATTCGCAACGGGATTAATTTTTGAAAGGAAATGTTGAAGGGTGCAGTTTCATTTAGCCACAGCAAAGAGATGTTGGCGTTAATGGGCAGACCAGTCTTCGGACTGTTGAGTGAAGGCATGAACCAGAGGAATGTGGTCTATATGGAAATCGGACAGCCAAATGCATAATCAGCTATATGGGTTTGAAAGTAGAGTAGCCGGAATCCATCTTTGACAGTTTGCTACTAAAAAGATACGATTGGTGGGGCTAGAGTACTGAACCAATAGTGACATTGCTGGAATCAGTGGAAT
>NC_090736.1:99241593-99251891 GCF_036898095.1 Palaemon carinicauda
AGATTTAGGCAATTTGAAAAATATGAATCACATTCAACAGCCATGGACATAATAAATATTAAAAAAAAAAGGCTAACATATGACTTATGACATACCTATGAAGAAATTAAAAAAACAAACAGCGTTCTTTTCATGAAAAATAGCATTAAGTATTGCAGTTGCATAAAAAAAAAGGCAGACATTCGATATTCAGAAAAAAAGAACGAAAAAGAGATGTTAATCATTTTCAAACTTAAAATTAATAACATCCGTGCCAAATAAATAAACAAATACCCGAGTTACACAAAAATGCAAGCATAAAAATTACACAAAAAAAAAAAAAAAACTTTAAGCATCTGACTTTCGATAGACAGTCACGAGCCTCTACCAAAAAAAAAAAAAAAAAAAATAAATAAATAAATAAATAAAAAAAAAAAATAAAAAAAATAGCTGGGTTTCTTTATCATCCCCCATACTAATTGCTTGATCAGACTTGTATTTTGACATAGCACTCTACACACCTCCCTCTATCTTTTTTTTTTTTTTTTGACCTTTTATGTGTTAGCAAATCTTATTAATTATGACGTTTACACTTGTCCTAATAAAGCCCAAAGTCAAGTGAATTGGGTAAGTAGCTAAGGAATTCGAATACCTACACTCCCCCATTCCTTCCCTCTCCTTCCCTCCCACTGTCTAGAGTCTAGAGTCTAGACCCTACTCTTATTCATCCATTAACACCCTTTCGTCGTCGCTTACTTTACCTTTTCCGTAATCTGTTATATTTATTGATAACTGATGGAATTGATATGTTAGATTCTTGTTATCATTTTTTTTATTATTATTCCATGATATTGTTGTATTTTAACAGGATGTATAAGGGGTTTATAACCTTTTGCCTATTTATCAAAGTTGATGAACCTCACCAAAGGGCTTCTTTAAAACTGTGTAGAAATAATAAAACACATGTTTTCCAAAGGCAGGATTGATGGGCTCTACTTCCTTGAAATTCCTGTGTGAAAAAAGTAGTTAAAGTATTTAAAACTATTATAAAAAATCCCTAAACTACCTAATTCATTGGACTAATAGGTCCCATTTCACACACACACACACACACACACACACACACACACACACACACACATATATATATATATATATATATATATATATATATATATATATATATATATATATATATATATATATATATATATTTATATATATATATATATATATATATATATATATATATATATATATATATATATATATATATATATATATATATATATATATATATATATATATATATATATATATATATATATCTTCTTCGACTAAAGCTTCTGCCGCTATGCAGGGTCACTTTGATATGTCCACTTCCATTTGGATCTATTTCCTCCACATATGACCATAGGTACTTGATTTTTTTCTGTCTTGTCAACTATTTCACCCAGGAAATATATGTGATTTAATTCGTTCTGCGGGTTGCAATACATATACTCGGTTTTTGTTGTATGGATCTTTAACCCTTTGCTCTCCATTTCCTCTCTCCATCTCTCCAGCTTCCCCTCCAATCCTTTGCTGGTGTCATCACACAGAACTATATCATCTCAAAGAGCATAGTCCATATTGACTGTTCTCGCACTTTCGGTAATTACATCCATTACCGTATTAAAGAAGTAGCGGCTCATTGGCGACCGCTGGTGTTACCCAACCCCTACTTCAAACGTCTCGGTCATTCCAACGAACGTTCTCATCTGCCTGATTACTCCATACATATCTCTGATCAGTCTAACATTCTTTGGTGTTCCCCTCTCTCTCAGACATATCCATATCACCTGTCGTGGAACTCTATCATAATCTTTCTCTAAGTCATTAAATGCTATATGTAATTCCTTTTGGCCTTTATGTTTTCCATCAACTGCCTTAGTGAAAACATTGCCTCCGTCGTGCTTCTGCCTGGCAAAAATCCAAACTGCTCTTCTCCAATCTAGGTCTCTTCCCTTATCCTACACAATACAATCATTTCCCAATGCTTCATTGTATTTGAGAAGAGTTCGATTGCCTTATAATTATCCCAGTTTCTACGTCCCCTTTTTCTTTGAATTTTTATTCTTCTTTGACAATAGCTTTTCCCGCTATGCAGGGTCACTATTTCTTGAATGCCGCATCCAATTTCTTGTTACTGATGTCCTCCAATGTGAGTTATTTATCTTTCATATCTGATGTTACACACTCTATTCACCTTTTCTTTGGTCTCCCCTTCCTCCTCCTACCTGGAACATCAATCTCCAGCAACCCCCTCCCAACAAACTCCCGGTCTCTCCTCATTACGAGGCCAAACCATTGGAGTCTCTTTTCTTTGGCTTTCTTTGACCCCTCTGTAACCTTGGTTGTTCCTGTTACCAAGTCATTCCTAACCTTATCCAGTCTCGTGATTGGAGCCATCCGGCCTAGCATTCGCATCTCTGCAACCTCCATTTTCTTTCCCAAGATTTTTTTTTCATGGGCCAGGTCTCTGTACCACGTGTCATGACAGTTTTTCTCTCTCTCTCTCTCTCTCTCTCTCTCTCTCTCTCTCTCTCTCTCTCTCTCTCTCTCTCTCTCTCTCTCTCTCTCTCTCTCTCTTATATATATATATATATATATATATATATATATATATATATATATATATATATATATATATATATATATATATATATATATATATATATATATCTTAATTCCTTAATTGGGAAAGAGGGCTTGGTCTGTATTAGGACAGGAGTAAACGCGATAATTACGAGATTTGCCAGTGCATTAAAGTACCAAAAATTAGGACTAGGTATATAGGGTTATGTGTCAAAGTACCATTCTGATCAAGTAATTAGTTTGGGAGATATTAAAGATAAACATAATTTTTGGCCAGAAATGAATAGTAGGTTCAGATAAATAGCCATAAGCTTCAGTTGTAAGCTTCTTAATAACTCAAAACAGGTAAAAGTACTTGACCTATACCAATACTTGGAGTGCTAACACCTCGCCAAATGATAAGGTACTCAAAACCCAGGCCACTTACCCTAGTACGAAAACTGAACAAGATAAGACTTTTCAACATTTATCATCATATGGCTTAATAAACTTACTTTCCTATGATATATAATGTTTCACTTTTTGTAAAATTTTCCAATACAACAATAATATGAGAAAGATAAAAAAAGTTAATTACTTGACATGAAATGTGCTCGATGGTGTAGAGAGTAGAGATAGCGGAAGTAAATTACAACCAATGGCACTCAATTCGCTAAAAAAAAAAAAAAAAAAAAAAAAAAAAAAAAAAAAAAAAAAAAAAAAAAAAAAAAAAAAAATACACAGATGAACCACAAGATGCTAAGGTAAGCTAAATAGCATTAATATCAAAGTTACATGGAATAGACATAATCATCCAAATTACAGAGTAAGGTGTAAAAATCTAAAGTATGGAAAGGAGATTTTAGACATCTAAGTCGCACGTGACATTAGAATATATCCTAATTATAGGAAACAGTTTCAAAGACTGAAAGTCTGCTAAACTGCCATAAGCATATGAGATATGCAAAATCAATGTAAACATGCGAGTAATATTAAATAGCCATATGCTTGCGAAATACAAACCAACTGTAAAAATCCATTATATCCCAAACAGTCATGATCATGAGACATGCAAAACAATTGTAAACAAATACCTAATAACAGAAAAGTGCCCCTGAGCATCCGTGATAGGCAAAACACTAGTAAACATCTGAGTTAAATTAATATCCTATAAGCGATATCATACTGAGGCGAGTAAGTCAAGGGTATTTGAATGATACAAATCGGCTGTTTGCGTCTACTGAAATAAAATAAAATCCCCTAACCATCCATATTAGGCAAAGTATATTTATTTTCCAATATGTTAGTTACATATATTACAAAAAAGCAGTATATATATATATATATATATATATATATATATATATATATATATATATATATATATATATATATATATATATATATATATATATATATATATATATATATATATATATATATATATATACACTCACTTCTCTGCTAGCTTCAATAGTAAAGAAAAAATATATTTTCAAGGAAACAAAGATTTCCAATTATAGAATATCAGTAGCCGGTAAGACTGGCTTAGCTTTTTTTTTTTTTTTTGTGTGTGTGAAGAAACTGTCAATAGAGGCTCCTGGTAGCGACATGATTTACTCTTTGGCATTGTGGGTTATAATGGTGCTTTGGTCGGTGATATCAATTTCACAATAACTTCCGCTACCTTCCAATTCAAACACATATCGATGGTGTGGAGGGGCTTCTATTGCAAAATCTGTCCGATCCCAGAAGTTGAAGGTTTGGTTCTGAACTTATACTTGGTTTCGAAGCTGAAGACGAGTAATGATCCTGGTAGACTTATTACACTCTAATTCCTCTTGCTTCTTCACTAGATGCAGTTCTCTTTTATGATGTGGTTGATACCAATATATATCTAGATTGTAGTGCTGCACAACACGTGTTTCATACACGGCCATACACTAACGGTTTTGCGTTATAATCATATCACTCGCTCTTCCTACATTATTACTAGACCCACTTGTGTACGCATGATAGCTTATATTTTCTTGTGATTTATTTTTTTTTATTTTTCATGTTCTTGACTGTATATAAAATCGATGATTCTGGCTCCTCGCACGGTGCTATCTGGCAGTTGACACACTGTGTTAAAGGAGCAACCTTACAGTAAGGGACCCATGATGGGGACAGTGGTTAGGGAACGGTGCAAATTGGTGTACAGTTTCCTACCAGGATTTATAAAGTAGATACTAGAACATAATTTTTTGTTTTTTTCAGTTATTTCCATTCATACTGATACTCTTCCAAAGCAATTGAAGTATTTCATACAACATTTAGGAAAATAATAGCTATTTTTATATTAGGCGTAATAAAAAAAGACGCTCCCTATAAGAACAGATAAATGTTTGCTAACGGCACCTGGCCTCTAGCATTTAAAGACTTTAATACACTATAAATTCCTCTGTTTTTACAAAACAATTTTCCGTCTGTTTCAATTACATGAGTTTTTCGCTTATCTTTAACCACGAAAAACTAGAATTATGGAAAAAAATTAGAAAATCCATTGCAGATTATCGTCCAAAAGTGATATCTTTTAATATGTACTCGTATCTTACGTGTGTGCATGTTTGTGTTTGTGTGTGTCTGAGCGGTTGAGTACATATGCATGCGTGAGAGAGAGAGAGAGAGAGAGAGAGAGAGAGAGAGAGAGAGAGAGAGAGAGAGAGAGAGAGAGAGAGAGAGAGAGAGAGAAGGTTGGCTAGAGCACGAGAAATCGGTTAAAATACTACCACTAAAAAGTTATTGGATCCTTTATATGGCGTAAAAGTTCTAATTAAGATCCATCACTTTGGTTACGGCGCATTTTTCCTTTAACCACAATACACTGAATAGTCAGACCTATGCCACTATACTACTGTACTGTAATTATTCAGTGGCTACCATCTTCTTGGTAATGGTAGGAGAGACTCTTTACCTACGGTAAGAAGCTCTTCTAGGAGAAGGACATTCTAAAATCAAACCACTGTTCTCTAGTTTTGGATATTGTTATAGCCTCTATACCATGGTCTTCCACTGCCTTGGGGTAGACTTGTCTTGCTTGAGGGTGCAATAGAGTACAATATTCTATTACATATCAAGAAAGCTTAGTAGTTATTTAGGAAAGATATATTTCAATATTATCATTGATCTTAATATATTCTATCTCAATTGTTTATTACTTCTCCTGTACTCTATTTATTTTCCTCTTCTTTCCACACTAAGATATTTTTCCCAGTTAGAGCCCTTGTCTCATAGCATCTACAGTCAGACACTTGTTCTTTATGACAGTATAAAAGGAAGATGGTCCCTAACACTGACAATGGTGTTTTTCTTTTTCAGTGGTAATGATAAATACCAAAAATTATCCTGATACACGGGTTTGAGGTTCACATCCATATATAGATTTATAGTTATTATTTAGACGTTTAATACAACTCAATTCCATAATGTACTTCAAAATTTAAAAAATATATAATTTCTACGAAGATAATAAATTTTATCTTGACTTGTTTAGTCTGTCAGCAGGCTGATATGGTAGAAATTTGGTATGAATAAATTGGGCGTTACCTATTTGGATATGCATATGTCTATGAGCCTGTTTTAGAACGGTTAAATAGAATGATAACAATATCCATTGTCCTATTTCTCTTCACCAACCAAGGCCTTAGGACTAGAGACCCTTTATATGATGCATAATATATCTTATAGCTAGAGGAAAATACCTGAATACAACACCGTGGCCAAAATTCCATTCAAATTTCCAGAAGTTGGAAAAGGGTTTTATCCTTTAAACATTTTTTGCTGACCACTAGATTCGACGTTGCCTATACACGTAAAAGGATCTTTTTTAGGGGCAGTAGGAATTTTCATTCCGATATTAGATTTCCATGTGTCCTATGGAGGCTGAATTATATATTCTTTTTATCCTTTCCTTCGGCTTTATACATTTATAAAGGTTTCAGATATATAAAAGAATATTAGTATGTACAGAAATATATATATATATATATATATATATATATATATATATATATATATATATATATATATATATATATATATATTTTTATATATATAAATATATGTACATGTATTTATATATATAAATATATGTACATGTATATATATATATATATATATATATATATATATATATATATATATATATATATCAATATATATATATATAAATATATATATATATATATATATATATATATATATATATATATATATATATGTATATATATATATATATATATATATATATATATATATATATATATATATATATATATATATATATATGTGTGTGTGTGTGTGTGTGTGTGTGTGTGTAGGTATATATGTCTCTATCTATGTTTATTTTTAGGAGAATATATATCTTTTCAGCCATGTATGAAAATAATGAAAATAAGATAAAAGTTTAATCACATGCAATTAATTGCTAATAATAAAAACCTTAGGAGGCTAAAGGAAGTAATAATAATAATAATAATAATAATAATAATAATAATAATAATAATAATAATAATAATAATAATAATAATAATGATAATAATAATAATAATATCAAATGCTTTCCATACTTCATTAGTTATAGTGCATACTGCGTTGTTCCCAGGATGCTTAGGTTTCAGAGGCTTAAATCTATATCACGTGGCTGCTTCTTTAAGTGAGAGACTACATGACTATTATCTTATTCAAAACTTTGGCAAAATATATCTGATTATTGATGGGAATATTCCACTTTCTGGTTGAATAGTCCCCTAATGATGACAGCAAAATAAATAAATAAGATTAGAAAGACTAACTACAACAGCCAGTAATGCATCATATTAATTGTGAAGGATGGTTTGGTTTCTTTAGTTCTTCATCAAGTATATAAACAATATAGAAAAAAAAAAAAAAAACATTGACAGGTGCAGTGACAGTATCCGACATAAAGACGATTTAAGTAAAGGTAAAATGGCACCATAAAAAATCCCTCCATGCACCTTATAATAGTTGTCAGATGAAATAAACATAAAGAAGAAAATCATGCTTTCGAAAAGGAGTGAGAAGATCTAAAAACGCTGCCAACCCAGAAGAGAAAGTTAAGAAGACCAAGTGCAGATAGAAAAAAGTGCAACCACTAATATAAAGGACTGCAGTTATGACCAATTATGTAACAACATACAAGGAACATCAAAGAGACAAACATAAAGAATTCCAGTAGGACTGAAATACATAAAATAAATAGATGCTTGCAGATAAAAATGGGCAAATAAGTTTGCCTTAAAATCCTGCAAAATTGAAAACAAATATATATTTCAATGTAACACTAAAAACTGCTCCGTACCAGAAACATCACAGAAACGAAATACAAGTAATTTTCTGAGGTAAGAGTATTCAGCAAAAGGAGAAGAGTTGAAAACTTACTTGGAAAAAAGGTCAAGAAAAGAAGTCTCACGATTATCCTAAAAATAAACGAAAACTGATGGCTTTGAAAAAAAATTGAGCAAGCCAAGATCACATGAATGAAAAACACAAAGAGAAGGAGAAAAATTCTAAGCACCATAATAGAAGAAATAAATATGATAATATCCAAGTCAAAAGAATCCCCGATATATAGTCTAAACAGGAATAAAAGGTCATAACAGAATAAACTTTTCGAAACAAACCAGAAATGCATATACAGCCACCTGAAAGGCTAGGAGGGCCAAAAGAAGATTTCCAAAGGTAAATCAAAGTTTTTTTTGGTGTTACACCCAATCATGTGAAACACCAAGTGAAATAAGATAGTAGCTCATCAAATTCATAATGTTACATGTAAAGGCATCGGAATAACTCCAGCATTATATCAGATGCTGTCAAGCATTTGGGAGTATGACCAGCAAAACATATTCTGTAGAGATAAATAAGAGTAGGGAAAACGCTCTGTTAGTAAGCAACTACTAACCAAAACAACTAGCTTTGTTACCAATAAGGTGGAGTCTGCTGACAGGCATCATCAGTAAAATTCTTCACTTCTTAAAAGAAACGAACAACTTCTCTAATCACCCGAAAGAATGCAGAAGGAAATACAGTAGCAGGAAACACTTTCAGCTGATTAAATAAAAACGGATATGAATTATTCTAAAAGAAGGGATACTGTCCTGAGACTACAAGATACCGTTCAACAGGATATCACCACCATAGCGGATAATATGCGTAAATGTATACAGTGAAAAATATAAAACTTTTAACTTAGATATGTAACACCAAACCGGAAAAAAATACTTAAGATTTTTGGAATATGGTTTGCAAAGCTAAACATCAGGACAGCAAATCATCCAAAGTGACCAAATCTCTTCACTACTGGTGCTAATAGCCTTTGATTCCTATCGTGGGAGTACTGCAAACGGTGGACATAAGGCAGTCACCAGATTAAAACAAAAGGTGTTCATGGATCCAGTTAGGAAGTTTTAGGATAGGGGATAGTGAAATAAATAAATCAATCCACACTATAAGTATTTTAACATCTGGTGTCAAACGTAATTTCAGAATAGAAAACTGTCTTATAGTAAGCATAAAGAGAATAAAAGATAAAAGGACTGAATGAATGAGATATTAAAATGACAATTCTACAAATAGTGTATGTAAAAACAGGATATAGATACCTGCGGATAATAGACTGTCTAATTATAATATAAACAAGAGATGAATGAAAAGATTAAGAGAGTAGAAAATGAAATATATTTTCTAGATATAATCAATTAGTAAGGGCTGTAATCACGCTAAAGCATAAAAATCATAAAATGGAAAAAGTCAAAGCTACAGAACTTAGATAAACATTTTGTACCCTTATAAACCATTTATCAAGCTCTGCAATCCAAATATATCCAAGCTGTAACGATACTTAACAACATGAAAAAAGCTAACCAGTCTAGCCTTAGAGGATGAGTTACCATACGAAACAGGGACAGTATTTGAAAACTAGTGGAGATAGATGCATAAGGAGTGCATTATGAAAAGGAAAAAAGTTAACGGATCATGTAGATATTGAAATATATGAAGATAACACTAAAAAAAAAAAAAGAAAAAAACTAAGAGAAAGAAAACACCATAGTGAGAACTCTTACAAACAAATAGGGAATATTCAAGCCAAGTAATATGACAACTACTACAGGAAGAAGAAACTCAATAAAGCAACAGATTGAAGCAAAAGTTCTTGTTCTAGAAATAGGATATGTTCAAAGAGAGAGAGAGAGAGAGAGAGAGAGAGAGAGAGAGAGAAAAAATACAACATATAAAGTCTATGAAATGCATCATAAAAGAAGAGATCAATAATCGCACTTCAAATGTATGTAAAAATAAAAATAGTATGAACCAGTAGAGATAATGAATTAATCTATTAGGTAGAAGTTCTTTACTAGGGTCTAGATAAGAGAGAGAGAGAGAGAGAGAGAGAGAGAGAGAGAGAGAGAGAGAGAGAGAGAGAGAGAGAGAGAGAGAGAGAGATAAGTTTTTTATTTTGTGTACATTTAAAAGAAATCTTGTAAATCTTCCGATATTCATCCTCTCTTTGCCCGCTAACTCTCTTCGCTCAATTCTATAATCAGAAACTGGAAATATCAATGAGACATTCCAGGTCACTGTCACTCACTAGATGTTCGTGATTTAAAGGTTTTGGGTTGATAGCTGGGCCATTAACAAGATTA
>NC_090736.1:99262391-99284891 GCF_036898095.1 Palaemon carinicauda
CAGTTATGAACGATCTTCTGTAGATTGCTAATGAATATAGGTGCTTAGGACAGACAGAAAGAGTTTCCCAAGGATAAGAATGGGATGGAGAGCAAAATGAGATTAGGAAACGTTATATGCAATTTTCTCCAGAAGCAAATGTATTTGATTAGATGCCCCTACCAGTATTAACTAAAGCAGTAGAAACTTGGAGCCTAACTAAAGCCTTAAAATATAAGCTAGTTACAACTCAAAGAGCTTTGGAAAGAATAATGATAGGAATACCAAAAAGAGACAGAAAAAGTAGCATGGATAAGAGAGATAACTTGTAAGAAAAGGTAATGGACATGGGCAAGACATATAATGAGAATGCCTGACAGTAGATGGACATTAAGAATAACAAAATGGGTCCCCAGATATTATAAAAGAAGGAGAGGAAGGAAGAGAAAACGATGGATCAATGAACTAAGGATGTTTGTGGGTATAGACTGGAGCAGAAAGACCATAAAGAGACACAAGTGGAGGGACTTGTCCGAGGTCTTCGTTCTGCTGTGGACTAGTAACGGCAGATGATGATAATTATGATATATATATATATATATATATATATTATATATATATATATATATATATATATATATATATATATATATATATATATATATATATATATATATATATATATATATATATATATATAATCCTAACTCTTTTTCGAATTTGAGAAACTTGTGCATTTCAAACGGGTTCAAATTACCTTGTATATAACTAATAAGTTTTTAGGCATTTCACTAAAATTCTCCTGAATGATGTGTTAACTCTAGACTGTTAAGGTCAGTTATCTATAAGGTATATATCAGAAACAATCATTTATATTTTCTATTCTGTTACTTAACCTTTTCCTTTGAAAATATTCATCCTAAAAGGACATTAACCATATGAGTTTTTCTTGGATTTTAAACTGATTTTTTTCTCCTAATTCCGAATAACTAGCTCGGCTTAGTAATAACCCATTCAAAATTTTCAAACCACTGATTAAAATCTCTTCAACTCTGGCAAAATAACAAGTACATATGCATCCATCAACTGCTCTGAAATTTAAGGATTTTAGAATAATATACCGGAAATATTTCAAAATATTTAGCGTGAGGCTTCACAATTTTCATTAATCTGGTGAAACCATGCGACGTTTATATGATCAAATGAATTTTAAACTTTAACTATACAGGAATATAGAATCTCTGTTTTGAAAGTTTGAAGTATATGGTATTTTTCGAAAAGAATATAATTTGTTGATGAATAAATCATTGATTTCACACTGGTATTTATTATCCTCTCTCTCTCTCTCTCTCTCTCTCTCTCTCTCTCTCTCTCTCTCTCGCTCTCTCTCTCTCTCTCTCTCCTCTCTCTCTCTCTCTCTCTGTGTGTGTATATATATAATATATATATATATATATATATATATATATATATTATATATATATATATATATATATATATATATATATATATATATATATATATATATATATAGGCTACATATATATAAACTATATATATATATATATATATATATATATATATATATATATATATATATATATATATATATATATATATATATATATATATATATATATATATATATATATACACGAGAGAGATAAATTACTATAAGTAAGAAAATACAAAAATCATACTAGGCTGAATAGAAAGAATGTTAGCCTTTTATGAACCAGAAGAGCAGCAGTCTTTAAAAATTTGTATTCATTATCTAACCATATTTATGTATTTAACAAGCTAATGGAAAACTATTATTTCATGGCATACCACTATGTATGCTATTTATTGAGGAAGATTGTGGGTCTGTTAAAACTTGTGCAGTAAAGAAAGACTTTCAAACACAATGAACAGTTAGAAAATTCTGATTGATAAAGAGTTACGGAGACCCCATCTCTCCGAAGATAATCACATTATGTCGAGAATTTCTTTTTTTAGGATTTAACATAATGGATAAAAGCTTGACACCTTAAGTTTTACTGATGACATAGTTCTATTTAATCAATCCTAGAAGGAAGTGCAAGAGATCATAGAAAACTCAAAAAGAGAAAGCAGAAATGTGGTACTGTAAATGAAAAGGAATAAAACTAAGCAAATGTTCTATGAATATACAGCCAGAAAAATAAATGTTAAGAACGAGCCTCAGTGATTGCTTATAAATATATATACTTGGAAAGTCAAGTGTTTCCCTAAGACATGAGATCAAAATTTCAATGACAATAAGTATTGTATGGGGAGCTTTTGTTGAAAAATAGGTTATGAAATGGCAAATGCCACTTTCTCTGAAAAGAAAAAAATAATAGGTAAGCAGATTGTCATAACAGTATCAACTTTAGGCATCATAAACTTGGAGATTTAATGAAAACTTAGAACGTAAGGTAGTTACAAGTCAGAAAAGTAGGGAAAGAATAATGGTGATATTAACAATAAGAGACGGAAGAAGAGCAACGTTGATATGAGAGTAGATTAAAGAAGAGGATATTTAAAAACAAGAGAGGGAAAGAAATAGTAATGGGCAGGAGATATCGTGAGAAATAACAGATAGTAGATGAACATTAAGAAAAACAATATAAGTTCCTGAAGATTAGAATTGAAGCAGGGGAAGGAATATAAGACAATGGATTGACAACCTATGAATATTGACGCGTATAGACAGGCATAGAGATAACTTAACCAGCTATGAGTTGAAGGACATCTGTCGTCCAGCAGTTAAATAGCAACGGGTGATTATTATTATGATGAGGATGATGATTTTATATATATATATATATATATATATATATATATATATATATATATATATATATATATATATATATATATGTGTGTGTGTGTGTGTGTGTGTGTGTGTGTGTGTGTGTAATAAATTTGGGTCAGACGTGTTTTGCATATTCAAATAATCCATATACTTTGATATATAAATGTCGGAATTCTCTTAGTGACCTTGGGATCAGAATCCCTTGGCAAAACCACTCAAAAAAAATAGCTTCCGATCGGCCAAAAATCGAACCCTGGGCAAGGAAACTTGTATCAACAGTGACATATCACTCAGTCACGAATAAAGAGAAAAGCCAATGAAAATTCTTCTTTATTTATACTTGTTGAATTCAGGTTTTTTGGTACTTAGAATTAAAATCATTTCCTCTTCACCATCGTAGATAATTGTTATGTATGGACTTGGCATTTGACATATGATGAGTTTTGCAATTTAGACGTGTTCTGCATATTCAAATAAACGATATATTTTGATGTAATAATGTCTGAATTCTATTACCAACCTCGGGATCTGAGCCCCAGGCGGAACCACTCAAAGACAATAGCTCCTGACCGGCCTGGAATCGAACCCCGGTTAAGGAAACTTGTAGCAACAGTGACATACCACTTAACCTCAAAGAAATATAAAAGTCCATGAAAATTATTCTGTACTTATACCTGTCGAATTCAGGTTTTTTGTACTTAGTATTGAAATCAACCCATTTTCAATATCGTACCTAATTAGTATTATTGTACCTGACTTTCGATTAATGATTTTTTTTGCACATATAGACGGTTTCTTTAATTTTCAAATAAACCATATATCTTGATACATTGATGGCTTGATTTTCTTACCGACCTTTGGATCATAGCCACAGGGGGAACAACTTAGAGACAATAGCTTCTGACCCGCCGGGAATAGAACCCTGGTCCAAGAAACTTGTAACATGAGTGACATACCACTTAGCCAGTGAAAAAGTTAAAAGTCAATAATAATTCTTCTATACTTATACCTGTCGAATTTGGATTTTTTCATTGGAATTTAAATCAACCAATCTTCCTCATCGTAGCCAATTGGTATGTTTGTACTCGGCGTTCGATTAACGATAAATTTGGCACAATTAGACATGTTTTTCATATTCAAATAAGCCATTTATTTTGTTACACTAATATCTGGACTACCTTACCAACATCGGGATCAGAGCCCTAGGCGGAACCACTCAAAGACAGTAGCTTTTAACCGGCCGTGAACCGAACCCTGGTGCAGGAAACTTGTACAAACAGTGACACACTTGCTAGCCATGAAGAATGATGAAAGTCAATGACAATTCATCTGTACTTATGCTTTCCGAATTCAGGTTTTTTTTTACTTAAAAATGATATCATGCCATCTTCATCATTGTCCCAAATTGGTATGTTTGTACCTGGCATTCATAGGAGAATACAGACATTATTATATAAAAAATTATGGGTTATTTGAATTTGAATAATACGTGTAAATGTCAAAAAATTATCATTAATCGATTGCCAAGTACAAACCTATGTATTTAGTCCGATGGTGAAGAAGGGTTGATTCAAATTCAAAGTACAGTATACTGGAATTTGACTGGTATAAGTACAGATGAATTGACATAGACTTTTATCTTTCTTCGTGTCTAAGTGGTATGTCACAGTTGTTACAAGTTTCCTGCACCAGGGTTCGATTTCCGGTAGGCCAGAAGCTATTGTCTTTGAGCGGTTCCCGCTGGGGTCTGATCCCGATGATGGTAACAGAATCCAGTCATTAATGTATCGAAATATATGGCTTTTTTGAAAATGAAAAACACATCTAAATGTACAAAATTTATCATCAATCGAATGCCAAGTACAAACACACTTATTAGCTACAAAAGTGAAGATGAGTTGATTCCTCTTCTAAGTATAAAAAAAAAAAAAACCTGAATTCGATAGGTATATGTAAAGATGAACTATCATTGACTTTCATCGTTCTTCGTGGCTAAGTACTATGCTACTGTTGTTACATGTTTCCTTGACCAGGGTTTGATTTATTGCCAGTCAGACGCTATTGGCTTTGAGTGTTCTGACTTGCGGCTCTGATCCCGAGGTTGGTAAAAGAATCCCGACATTAATGTATCGAAATATATGGGTTATTTGAATATATATATATATATATATATATATATATATATATATATATATATATATATATATATATATATATATATATATATGTGTGTGTGTGTGTGTGTGTGTGTGTAAATATATATATATATATATATATATATATATATATATATATATATATATATATATATATATATATATATATATATATATATATATATGTGTGTGTGTGTGTGTGTGTGTGTGTGTGTGTGTGTGTATCTTGAAAAGGTTCCACAATGATGTAAGACGTAGGTGTATATTTGTAGATATTGCAAAAAAACTTTTAGAGCTTTTGTCCATCATCTGTGAACTTGGTTACTAAAATGTTCATAAAATTACAAGTCAGAACATAGCCATATAGTAAAAACATCTTAAAATCAAATATAAAGCAGTTTCAGGTAGTTGGGCCCTTGTCCTTTCCAAAATTCTCTCAGATCTTCTGGGTAGTATGTTACGATGGTCATCCAAGTAGATGTTTTGGTAGTTCCGGTAGTTTGTCACTTGAACTGTC
Source organism: Palaemon carinicauda (assembly GCF_036898095.1). NCBI lineage: Eukaryota > Metazoa > Arthropoda > Malacostraca > Decapoda > Palaemonidae > Palaemon > Palaemon carinicauda. The sequence goes on from NC_090736.1 coordinate 99,267,862, forward strand.
TGTGGAGGATGCACCTGTGAAAGAGAGACAGGGAGGAAGCATCGGTTATCATAACACCTATATTTCTACAGTTACGGATTTTGCTTCGCCTATATATTCCTTCACTGATGTTGGCATCTTCTATTATTCCCTTGTTACTTTCAAAAGTCTTGTTTAAAGAGATCACAGCACCTTCTATCCTTCTCCTCATTGCTCTGTCACGACACCTGTAAACGATTTTTGCCTTGTTAAATGCTATTGCATGACTTTTCTCCCAAGTGTGTCGGGCTATGGAACTATAGTAGTTCCCCGATCTGCAAGCTGCAATATGTTTCTTTTTTCTCTCTTCCAACGATTGGCCGCTCTCCCCGATGTAGCATTCCTCACAATTCTTACATGGAATCACATATAATCCGATCTCACCATCATCTTTACCTGGGTTGTTATTTATCCATTTCTTCGTTAGGGTATTCTCATACTGAAAAACAATGTAATATCCCGGTGTCTCTTCACACAGACCATGAGAGGAATTGGCGAGTTCTTTGTTGTACAAAAGCAGCAGAGATGTTTTAAAATCAGGCTTATAATTTTTATCACAGGGATTAAAATATATCTTTCTCGCTTTTAGAGACAATTCTCGATAAAACATTCAGGGTAACATAGGTTCCTAAAGCTGTATATTAAAAACTTTTTTTTTTTTTTCAATATGAATGGGGTTACATAGACGATATGCTAGGATAAACAGATTTGCTAAAATATTTTATTTAACTTCAGCTTATTGATATGAAGAGAAATGAATGTATGAATTGGTGTGTGTGATCTTTCTAAAAACACAAAATTTAAAAGGCCTATTCACGTTATCTCAATGAACTATCAAATCAAGAAAGGGTAATTGATTTTCTGTTTCTCTTACCACAGTTTATTTTATATAGGGTACATAGCCATCCAGTAAATTTAAAGACCTTCTAAAAGCCTCCTCATTATGTTTGTATACAATAAAAATATAATCCATATACCGTACCCGAATGTCAGGTTTTATTTTTCTGGGTAATCTGTTAACTTGAAACTTCTCAAAATTCTCTTTTTTTGGGCTCAAACCAAGTCGTCCTGATGGGAGTTCCTATAAGTAGCTTCCTAAGGGATATATGTACTATAGTGATATTCCTAGAGAATTTTACCTTTAGGTATACAGAATTCTAACTCCAGGCGGGAATATCCTTAAATTTTCTCTCAGGGATATTGCATAATATCAGACGAAGTATTCTTGACACGCCAGATAGCAATATATATATATATATATATATATATATATATATATATATATATATATATATATATATATATATATATATATATATATATATATATATATATATATATATATATATATATATATATATATATATATATATATATGTGTGTGTGTGTGTGTGTTTGTGTGTGTGTGTGTGTGTAATAAATTTGGGTCAGACGTGTTTTGCATATTCAAATAATCCATATACTTTGATATATAAATGTCGGAATTCTCTTAGTGACCTTGGGATCAGAATCCCTTGGCAAAACCACTCAAAAAAAATAGCTTCCGATCGGCCAAAAATCGAACCCTGGGCAAGGAAACTTGTATCAACAGTGACATATCACTCAGTCACGAATAAAGAGAAAAGCCAATGAAAATTCTTCTTTATTTATACCTGTTGAATTCAGGTTTTTTGGTACTTAGAATTAAAATCATTTCCTCTTCAACATCGTAGATAATTGTTATGTATGGACTTGGCATTTGACATATGATGAGTTTTGCAATTTAGACGTGTTCTGCATATTCAAATAAACGATATATTTTGATGTAATAATGTCTGAATTCTATTACCAACCTCGGGATCTGAGCCCCAGGTGGAACCACTCAAAGACAATAGCTCCTGACCGGCCTGGAATCGAACCCCGGTTAAGGAAACTTGTAGCAACAGTGACATACCACTTAACCTCAAAGAAATATAAAAGTCCATGAAAATTATTCTGTACTTATACCTGTCGAATTCAGGTTTTTTGTACTTAGTATTGAAATCAACCCATTTTCAATATCGTACCTAATTAGTATTATTGTACCTGACTTTCGATTAATGATTTTTTTTGCACATATAGACGGTTTCTTTAATTTTCAAATAAACCATATATCTTGATACATTGATGGCTTGATTTTCTTACCGACCTTTGGATCATAGCCACAGGGGGAACAACTTAGAGACAATAGCTTCTGACCCGCCGGGAATAGAACCCTGGTCCAAGAAACTTGTAACATGAGTGACATACCACTTAGCCAGTGAAAAAGTTAAAAGTCAATAATAATTCTTCTATACTTATACCTGTCGAATTTGGATTTTTTCATTGGAATTTAAATCAACCAATCTTCCTCATCGTAGCCAATTGGTATGTTTGTACTCGGCGTTCGATTAACGATAAATTTGGCACAATTAGACATGTTTTTCATATTCAAATAAGCCATTTATTTTGTTACACTAATATCTGGACTACCTTACCAACATCGGGATCAGAGCCCTAGGCGGAACCACTCAAAGACAGTAGCTTTTAACCGGCCGTGAACCGAACCCTGGTGCAGGAAACTTGTACAAACAGTGACACACTTGCTAGCCATGAAGAATGATGAAAGTCAATGACAATTCATCTGTACTTATGCTTTCCGAATTCAGGTTTTTTTTTACTTAAAAATGATATCATGCCACCTTCATCATTGTCCCAAATTGGTATGTTTGTACCTGGCATTCATAGGAGAATACAGACATTATTATATAAAAAATTATGGGTTATTTGAATTTGAATAATACGTGTAAATGTCAAAAAATTATCATTAATCGATTGCCAAGTACAAACCTATGTATTTAGTCCGATGGTGAAGAAGGGTTGATTCAAATTCAAAGTACAGTATACTGGAATTTGACTGGTATAAGTACAGATGAATTGACATAGACTTTTATCTTTCTTCGTGTCTAAGTGGTATGTCACAGTTGTTACAAGTTTCCTGCACCAGGGTTCGATTTCCGGTAGGCCAGAAGCTATTGTCTTTGAGCGGTTCCCGCTGGGGTCTGATCCCGATGATGGTAACAGAATCCAGTCATTAATGTATCGAAATATATGGCTTTTTTGAAAATGAAAAACACATCTAAATGTACAAAATTTATCATCAATCGAATGCCAAGTACAAACACACTTATTAGCTACAAAAGTGAAGATGAGTTGATTCCTCTTCTAAGTATAAAAAAAAAAAACCTGAATTCGATAGGTATATGTAAAGATGAACTATCATTGACTTTCATCGTTCTTCGTGGCTAAGTACTATGCCACTGTTGTTACATGTTTCCTTGACCAGGGTTTGATTTATTGCCAGTCAGACGCTATTGGCTTTGAGTGTTCTGACTTGCGGCTCTGATCCCGAGGTTGGTAAAAGAATCCCGACATTAATGTATCGAAATATATGGGTTATTTGAATATATATATATATATATATATATATATATATATATATATATATATATATATATATATATATATATATATATATATATATATATATATATATATATATATATATATATGTGTGTGTGTGTGTGTGTGTGTGTGTGTGTGTGTGTGTATCTTGAAAAGGTTCCACAATGATGTAAGACGTAGGTGTATATTTGTAGATATTGCAAAAAAACTTTTAGAGCTTTTGTCCATCATCTGTGAACTTGGTTACTAAAATGTTCATAAAATTACAAGTCAGAACATAGCCATATAGTAAAAACATCTTAAAATCAAATATAAAGCAGTTTCAGGTAGTTGGGCCCTTGTCCTTTCCAAAATTCTCTCAGATCTTCTGGGTAGTATGTTACGATGGTCATCCAAGTAGATGTTTTGGTAGTTCCGGTAGTTTGTCACTTGAACTGTCTGTGGAGGATGCACCTGTGAAAGAGAGACAGGGAGGAAGCATCGGTTATCATAACACCTATATTTCTACAGTTACGGATTTTGCTTCGCCTATATATTCCTTCACTGATGTTGGCATCTTCTATTATTCCCTTGTTACTTTCAAAAGTCTTGTTTAAAGAGATCACAGCACCTTCTATCCTTCTCCTCATTGCTCTGTCACGACACCTGTAAACGATTTTTGCCTTGTTAAATGCTATTGCATGACTTTTCTCCCAAGTGTGTCGGGCTATGGAACTATAGTAGTTCCCCGATCTGCAAGCTGCAATATGTTTCTTTTTTCTCTCTTCCAACGATTGGCCGCTCTCCCCGATGTAGCATTCCTCACAATTCTTACATGGAATCACATATAATCCGATCTCACCATCATCTTTACCTGGGTTGTTATTTATCCATTTCTTCGTTAGGGTATTCTCATACTGAAAAACAATGTAATATCCCGGTGTCTCTTCACACAGACCATGAGAGGAATTGGCGAGTTCTTTGTTGTACAAAAGCAGCAGAGATGTTTTAAAATCAGGCTTATAATTTTTATCACAGGGATTAAAATATATCTTTCTCGCTTTTAGAGACAATTCTCGATAAAACATTCAGGGTAACATAGGTTCCTAAAGCTGTATATTAAAAACTTTTTTTTTTTTTTCAATATGAATGGGGTTACATAGACGATATGCTAGGATAAACAGATTTGCTAAAATATTTTATTTAACTTCAGCTTATTGATATGAAGAGAAATGAATGTATGAATTGGTGTGTGTGATCTTTCTAAAAACACAAAATTTAAAAGGCCTATTCACGTTATCTCAATGAACTATCAAATCAAGAAAGGGTAATTGATTTTCTGTTTCTCTTACCACAGTTTATTTTATATAGGGTACATAGCCATCCAGTAAATTTAAAGACCTTCTAAAAGCCTCCTCATTATGTTTGTATACAATAAAAATATAATCCATATACCGTACCCGAATGTCAGGTTTTATTTTTCTGGGTAATCTGTTAACTTGAAACTTCTCAAAATTCTCTTTTTTTGGGCTCAAACCAAGTCGTCCTGATGGGAGTTCCTATAAGTAGCTTCCTAAGGGATATATGTACTATAGTGATATTCCTAGAGAATTTTACCTTTAGGTATACAGAATTCTAACTCCAGGCGGGAATATCCTTAAATTTTCTCTCAGGGATATTGCATAATATCAGACGAAGTATTCTTGACACGCCAGATAGCAATATATATATATATATATATATATATATATATATATATATATATATATATATATATATATATATATATATATATATATATATATATATATATATATATATATATGTGTGTGTGTGTGTGTGTGTGTGTTTGTGTGTGTGTGTGTGTGTGTAATAAATTTGGGTCAGACGTGTTTTGCATATTCAAATAATCCATATACTTTGATATATAAATGTCGGAATTCTCTTAGTGACCTTGGGATCAGAATCCCTTGGCAAAACCACTCAAAAAAAATAGCTTCCGATCGGCCAAAAATCGAACCCTGGGCAAGGAAACTTGTATCAACAGTGACATATCACTCAGTCACGAATAAAGAGAAAAGCCAATGAAAATTCTTCTTTATTTATACCTGTTGAATTCAGGTTTTTTGGTACTTAGAATTAAAATCATTTCCTCTTCACCATCGTAGATAATTGTTATGTATGGACTTGGCATTTGACATATGATGAGTTTTGCAATTTAGACGTGTTCTGCATATTCAAATAAACGATATATTTTGATGTAATAATGTCTGAATTCTATTACCAACCTCGGGATCTGAGCCCCAGGTGGAACCACTCAAAGACAATAGCTCCTGACCGGCCTGGAATCGAACCCCGGTTAAGGAAACTTGTAGCAACAGTGACATACCACTTAACCTCAAAGAAATATAAAAGTCCATGAAAATTATTCTGTACTTATACCTGTCGAATTCAGGTTTTTTGTACTTAGTATTGAAATCAACCCATTTTCAATATCGTACCTAATTAGTATTATTGTACCTGACTTTCGATTAATGATTTTTTTTGCACATATAGACGGTTTCTTTAATTTTCAAATAAACCATATATCTTGATACATTGATGGCTTGATTTTCTTACCGACCTTTGGATCATAGCCACAGGGGGAACAACTTAGAGACAATAGCTTCTGACCCGCCGGGAATAGAACCCTGGTCCAAGAAACTTGTAACATGAGTGACATACCACTTAGCCAGTGAAAAAGTTAAAAGTCAATAATAATTCTTCTATACTTATACCTGTCGAATTTGGATTTTTTCATTGGAATTTAAATCAACCAATCTTCCTCATCGTAGCCAATTGGTATGTTTGTACTCGGCGTTCGATTAACGATAAATTTGGCACAATTAGACATGTTTTTCATATTCAAATAAGCCATTTATTTTGTTACACTAATATCTGGACTACCTTACCAACATCGGGATCAGAGCCCTAGGCGGAACCACTCAAAGACAGTAGCTTTTAACCGGCCGTGAACCGAACCCTGGTGCAGGAAACTTGTACAAACAGTGACACACTTGCTAGCCATGAAGAATGATGAAAGTCAATGACAATTCATCTGTACTTATGCTTTCCGAATTCAGGTTTTTTTTTTACTTAAAAATGATATCATGCCATCTTCATCATTGTCCCAAATTGGTATGTTTGTACCTGGCATTCATAGGAGAATACAGACATTATTATATAAAAAATTATGGGTTATTTGAATTTGAATAATACGTGTAAATGTCAAAAAATTATCATTAATCGATTGCCAAGTACAAACCTATGTATTTAGTCCGATGGTGAAGAAGGGTTGATTCAAATTCAAAGTACAGTATACTGGAATTTGACTGGTATAAGTACAGATGAATTGACATAGACTTTTATCTTTCTTCGTGTCTAAGTGGTATGTCACAGTTGTTACAAGTTTCCTGCACCAGGGTTCGATTTCCAGTAGGCCAGAAGCTATTGTCTTTGAGCGGTTCCCGCTGGGGTCTGATCCCGATGATGGTAACAGAATCCAGTCATTAATGTATCGAAATATATGGCTTTTTTGAAAATGAAAAACACATCTAAATGTACAAAATTTATCATCAATCGAATGCCAAGTACAAACACACTTATTAGCTACAAAAGTGAAGATGAGTTGATTCCTCTTCTAAGTATAAAAAAAAAAACCTGAATTCAATAGGTATATGTAAAGATGAACTATCATTGACTTTCATCGTTCTTCGTGGCTAAGTACTATGCCACTGTTGTTACATGTTTCCTTGACCAGGGTTTGATTTATTGCCAGTCAGACGCTATTGGCTTTGAGTGTTTTGACTTGCGGCTCTGATCCCGAGGTTGGTAAAAGATTCCCGACATTAATGTATCGAAATATATGGGTTATTTGAATATGTATGTATATATATATATATATATATATATATATATATATATATATATATATATATATATATATATATATATATATATATATATATGTGTGTGTGTGTGTGTGTGTGTGTGTGTGTGTGTGTGTATCTTGAAAAGGTTCCACAATGATGTAAGACGTAGGTGTATATTTGTAGATATTGCAAAAAAACTTTTAGAGCTTTTGTCCATCATCTGTGAACTTGGTTATTAAAATGTTCATAAAATTACAAGTCAGAACATAGCCATATAGTAAAAACATCTTAAAATCAAATATAAAGCAGTTTCAGGTAGTTGGGCCCTTGTCCTTTCCAAAATTCTCTCAGATCTTCTGGGTAGTATGTTACGATGGTCATCCAAGTAGATGTTTTGGTAGTTCCGGTAGTTTGTCACTTGAACTGTCTGTGGAGGATGCACCTGTGAAAGAGAGACAGGGAGGAAGCATCGGTTATCATAACACCTATATTTCTACAGTTACGGATTTTGCTTCGCCTATATATTCCTTCACTGATGTTGGCATCTTCTATTATTCCCTTGTTACTTTCAAAAGTCTTGTTTAAAGAGATCACAGCACCTTCTATCCTTCTCCTCATTGCTCTGTCACGACACCTGTAAACGATTTTTGCCTTGTTAAATGCTATTGCATGACTTTTCTCCCAAGTGTGTCGGGCTATGGAACTATAGTAGTTCCCCGATCTGCAAGCTGCAATATGTTTCTTTTTTCTCTCTTCCAACGATTGGCCGCTCTCCCCGATGTAGCATTCCTCACAATTCTTACATGGAATCACATATAATCCTATCTCACCATCATCTTTACCTGGGTTGTTATTTATCCATTTCTTCGTTAGGGTATTCTCATACTGAAAAACAATGTAATATCCCGGTGTCTCTTCACACAGACCATGAGAGGAATTGGCGAGTTCTTTGTTGTACAAAAGCAGCAGAGATGTTTTAAAATCAGGCTTATAATTTTTATCACAGGGATTAAAATATATCTTTCTCGCTTTTAGAGACAATTCTCGATAAAACATTCAGGGTAACATAGGTTCCTAAAGCTGTATATTAAAAACTTTTTTTTTTTTTTCAATATGAATGGGGTTACATAGACGATATGCTAGGATAAACAGATTTGCTAAAATATTTTATTTAACTTCAGCTTATTGATATGAAGAGAAATGAATGTATGAATTGGTGTGTGTGATCTTTCTAAAAACACAAAATTTAAAAGGCCTATTCACGTTATCTCAATGAACTATCAAATCAAGAAAGGGTAATTGATTTTCTGTTTCTCTTACCACAGTTTATTTTATATAGGGTACATAGCCATCCAGTAAATTTAAAGACCTTCTAAAAGCCTCCTCATTATGTTTGTATACAATAAAAATAAAATCCATATACCGTACCCAAATGTCAGGTTTTATTTTTCTGGGTAATCTGTTAACTTGAAACTTCTCAAAATTCTCTTTTTTTTGGGCTCAAACCAAGTTGTCCTGATGGAAGTTCCTATAAGTAGCTTCCTAAGGGATATATGTACTATAGTGATATTCCTAGAGAATTTTACCTTTAGGTATACAGAATTCTAACTCCAGGCGGGAATATCCTTAAATTTTCTCTCAGGGATATTGCATAATATCAGAGGAAGTATTCTTGACACGCCAGATAGCAATTTGCACCCCTAATAGCGTTTACGCTTCGAGGGGGGAGTGGCAGAATAGAAGGGGAGCCGTATCAAGGTTACCCCCGTTATCGTACTACTATTAAGTATGACCACATCGCCATCTCCAAGATGGCAGCCATACCTAATTTTGTAGCGATTTCGCTCAATGGTGTTCCCAGTTGATCTAACTTTTTCGATCGTTTTGCAATGATTATGATTATGCATTCTCCATCTTCTTCTGCCTCTGGAAAGTTGAGTATTGGGTCTTTACACTGAGTATATTTTAGCTCCTGTTTCACAGTGAAATTAGAGTAATTTATTGTACTTAGGAAATAGGCTTGTTACCGGAGGCGCCATGGGCGCTGTTGTTCGTTAGGCATGTGTTATTTAGTTAGTAGAACGACTTACCGGTTTTAAATAGCTTTTATTGTTTTTTTAATTATGTAATCTATTTAGGCAAATTATACTTGTAAAGATATTAATAATGTGCATAATTTCCTTTTCTATGTCGATTGTATAGATAGAGTTTTGGTGGGTTAGGTAACCGAGATCTCGTCTCGCCTAGGTAACCTAACCTTGGTGTTTTATTATATGTTCAGACATTTCCCTAGTTACCCTCGTGTATTGTTTCCTAATTCAAGTGGAGATAGATATCTCCTAGAATTTTATGAAACATTATATGTCTCCATGGATATTTAAGGGTAATCTCTCCTTCCCTCTGAGTGTTATCTTTAAGCTACAACCCTAGTGGGTCGTGCCCTGAATTTTATTCAGGCATGACTAACCTAGGGTTTTTTTCTGTCTCTTCCCTTAAATGCAGTATGTTGGATACCAGCAGGTTTTGGGATTCAGTCAGAATCTCATAGTATTTAGTCGTGTGTCGGCGTCCTGCCAGCAGGGTGAATAGGTTGTAGGATACCATCATTCCCCTGCCGGCTAGGCTGCCGACTCCTTGTAGTCTAGAAGACTAGTCCTGTGCTCGCAGCCCCCTAGGCTAAAGAATAGTATTCTTCTTTTGCCTAGGATGGCAGCGGCACTAGAACTCTGTTTCTCCCTTGTTGAGAGGAGGCGGCATTGCCGCTGTCCCCTTAACTGTATTGGCAGTCTCTAGATTAGAGAACAGAGTTTCTCCTATCACCTAGGATTCCGGCGATACTGAAACAGAGTTTCTTTAAGGGAAGAAACTCGATTTTTGGGTCAAAATCACGAATTTTAGTTTTACCGCTCTCCTTTAGCCTCGAGGTGTGTACTGTTGCCAGACGAAAGATGAAAGCAATCTGGAGTATTTTAGTAGGTAAAAATTGCAGTTTTGTGCATGCATATGCTAACCCAAGGATCTACTTGACAGCCCTATCATCCAGCGACCTAGTTATTTTGCAATTGTTTTCTTTGATATTGGATTGTATTTTGCTTTTTACAGTACGATATTTTTTCCTTTCTACGTGAAAGCACACACTTTCACTTTCACTTTCACTTTTGAGTCTACAAGGCAGTGCTTACCCGATCAATATAGTGAGTTGGTGTGCCCGCACATGTGCTCTCAGTCTCGATCAGCTAACGTCTGTTTATATAGTGTTTTTTGCTAGTTTTTTGGCAACTAATCATGCCTAAGAGGAAGTGGTCTAACTTGCGTTTAGTGTCTGCTAAAAACATGTAGAATTTAAATGAAAATAGGAGACAGAAACTTTAGGAAAACAAAAGAAACAACCATGTAGAGGAGGAAAACGTGGTAGTCTCTTCTCAGTGACTGTAGCAGCAAAATTGAACTTGATTTTGAAAGACAGAATTTAGATGTTACTTTGATTACTAAGTGTAAATGTGAAGAACCTGAAAACATATCATGGAAAAGATACTGCCACTTTTGCCTACCATATTGCAGCAATTGAGTACAATGTAGGATACATTGTTGGCTCATTAATCCCAGTAATTAAAGATGCAACAAAGCAATGTCTAAAAACTCTAACACTAAAAGAAAAAAGAAGAAAGAGCATATCTATTGCTCCACCGAAAAAGAAAACGAAAGTATATGCAAGCAAAGGAGTTGCATATCAGCCAGGAGCCAGTTAGTGTATTAAACCTGGCAACAATGAGTAGACTGGCATACTATGAAACCCCCCCCCCTTGCAACAATAGAAAAATAACCATGTCTAGAAGAGGGGATAATATCTTTTTATAAAAGAGGGGACCAGGAGCCTTGTACACTTTCCAGATCAGCTTTACCAACAAATACATCAAAACTTTAAACTGTTATTTCTCTAAATAGTATTTTTCGTTATCAAATTGCTAACTACTTCCTTATTTATGGACCAATTTTTCAAATTAAAAAGATATTATAATTCTGGATGATTGTAGAAATAGAAAAAAAGACCAGATTTTTCCTATCGCCCCCTCAAAAAAAATTAATTGGAAAACAATTTAAAATTTTTAGTTTTTTTGCCATTTTTTTATGAGATAGAACAAAAAACATAAGAAAATTTGAAAATATGCACTTTTTTTTGTATTGTATATACTATAAGCACTATGCTGGTTTTTAAATTTTTAAAATTGATTCATAAATAAGGGAGGAGATGCATTTTGAAAATAAGAGAAAAAGTCCAAAAAAACAAGAAAAAAAAACAATAATAAAAAAACTATTCAACTTAGGGAGACTAAAATTGGCTGAAGTATTGTGTGCACATAGATGCATATTCTGTGCAAATTTCAATGTCATAGTGCCAAAATGACCCCCACCTTGATTTTCTTCCCTTAAGGTGTGGTAGGACACAATATTGCCAGCTCCTTACACACCTCATACAGGACCCTGTTCCCTTCCCCTCTGTCCACTTTTTGATGGCCGAGCCATTGTCTTTCACTGGGTCGGCGCTCTGCAACCTTACCATTGCCGGTGGGTTGCCGGGGCCTGCCAGACTCCCTCTCTACAGACGTTGTCGGCTGCTGGTAGCTATGTTAGCTGCAGGCAGCCATGACAACTGCCGGCGGCCATGATGAATGTCAGTAACCATGTGTCTTTCAACTGGCAGCGGCCATGACGGCTGCCGGCAGTGATGCATACTGCCGGTAGCCATGTCATCTGTCGGCCACCATGGTCTCTGCCGGTGGCTGGCGACGGCCTGGCTGCAGGCATGGTGACTGTGAGTAGAAAGTTCCCTCTGTCCCCAAGGTTCTTCAGTTCTCCCTTGGACTGCTAGCAACAGGTTCTGTTGCCGGAGTACTGCCGGCCAGGCCGGCACGATAGGTGCTGACTCAGACGGCAGCACGCCGACTCTATTGGTACTGCCGGAGGTTAGCCTGCCGGCAGTATATCGGCGGTACTTTTCCAGCAAGGTACTGTAGCTGGATGGAAGCCTGAATGGTACATTCTCCCCTTCCATTTGAACCTTCTTTCTGGAAAAAGGCAGTAAAATTAGACTTTTACATTCTTAATTACTATATATATACACAATAAGAAATAACTTTTACCCCATGCTATCTCTCTCTTTTACCTAGCATGCTGGATATGCCAGCAAGAACTAGCTATGCCGGTGACATGCCAGCTGAACTACAGTATATGTTATACAGGTAGCCAGTATGTCTGCAGTATAGAATATACTGCAGATAGAAAACTACTACTTATATATTTCTAGTAGTTATTTCTAATATAACTTGGGTATCCCTACACAGGTATTTGCTGAGCCCAATCCCATATTGAATGAATATAATTTCTTCAATATTCTGATTAGAAATTAGTTTTTTGATTACCCTACAATATTAAATATCTTCAGGGCCGGGGTGTTACACTCCTAACCCTTAAAGGGTAGAGCCCTTGTCCTTGAGTCTCCATGATCAGGAAACTCTATGATTTAATATTGTAAGGAGGGCCAGGGCAAATAGGTTGGGTGGAATACACAAACATATGCCTTTAATTTTCCCTAGTCCAGTTGGCGTCATGCCAGCCGTACCATGCTGTCAGATGCTTGCTACAGGGCAGCATACTGGCTGAACTACAATATATAATTGTATAGTAGACAGTAATATCCAATATATATATATATATATATATATATATATATATATATATATATATATATATATATATATATATATATATATATATATATATATATATATATATATATATATATATATATACTGCAAATAGAAAACTACAGTATGATTATACAGTAGTTATTTCTAACATAGCTTGGGTACCCTTGTGCGAGCTTCTGCTGGTACCACTCCTATATAGAAAGAATAGTATTTCTTTAATATTCTGTTTGAGAATCGGTCATCCTTACCCCTACGGGTAAGAGCCCTTTTAGTGGCGTACCTTGATAGAGGAATCTCCCTATAGTTAATACTGAGGGGAGGTAACAGCATTTGCTTGCAGGGGGTACACAATTATGTGTCTCCTACTATCCCTTTATAGCTTACTATCCTAAGCTATTTTATTAAAAGATGACTTTTGCATATTGATTATCAGTGAGATAATTCATTATATACTCATTCTGTTTTCCTTTCTTTACAGGAGGAACACCAGATGACTTGTGCTGCAGTCTTCTGCAAGACCAAGAGTAAGTGTTTCTAGGGTCATAATACTTGCAGGGTCATGCCCCCTGCAATATTATTTCCGAGTCCCTACATTATTGGAACTCACAGGTTTACAATATTTGTCAGACATTAATGTTCAAAGGTTTTGAGAATCCCAAGTCTATAGAGACTAGGGATAGGGCTCAATACAAATTACGCAACTGGGTGAGAGGCTTCCAGAAAATCTCTCCGGGACCTTAACTACCTAATGATAGGATGCTTAAGCTACTATTTCCAAAGGTAAGTAAGGAAATATTGATGCCACAGGCACCAAATACATCCCCCGACGACTAGATAGCCTTTGGGAAGGTGGGCAGGAAGTGCCCAGGGGTAGAAGGGGAAAATGTCGTGTCGGAATTGCTTCCGCCTATGCCGGCTCTAGAGCCATTGACATGGACAACTTCGTCTTTTACCCTTCTATTAGATGGAATGGACCAATTATGGACCGAAGTGAATAATCTAATAGACAGCTTTCGTAAAAAAAATGAAAAGCAGGAGGTAAAATGCAAGATAGAGCCTCGCAAAGCTCTATCTCTTTTGACGCTGTTACTGTTTTTAGAATATATTGTTAATATATTCTCATCACTTATCTATTTCCTTATTTCCTTTCCTCACCGGGCTATTTTTCCCTGTTGGAGCCCTTGGGCTTATAGCTTCTTGCTTTTCCAACTAGGGTTGTAGCTTGGCTAATAATAATAATAATAATAATAATAATAATAATAATAATAATAATAATAATAATAATAATAATAATAATAATAATAATAATATAGCCTTTTTCTCAGATTTAGGAAACTTACATTCACCAATGCTTGCATTTGCTATTTTCATTATATTTTCGACTAGACTAGAAGAGTCTCTCTTTCCAATTACTTAAGATATTGGCATGGGATTGATCGTGAAGGTTTTTTTTTTTCTTTTTTTTTTTTTTTTTTTCTGGTGAAGTCATCTTGTGTTATGCTGTTAAATCGTATTAATTTTGTCTGTGTGCCTGGTGTGTCATTAATCTGATGTTAAGTATTTATAAATGATCTGGTTATGCTTTCAATTTTGTTTTTAAAGAATACTAGAAAATTATTCACTAGTTCCTGGTCATTGTATCCATCAGGCTGCTTCTTTTCTTTTATATTTCCTATTATACCGTTCAGGAGACAAGATAACTTATTTATGTCCGTTGTTGCTTCTAGGATCTTTCTTTTATATTATTCACTTTTTTTCCTTCTTAGTAGGTAGTTATATTGACACACAACTGTTTTGTATTCTACCCAAGTATTTTCAGTTTTTAACCTATTCACCTTTCTTTCTTTACGCCTTTTTTCCCTATTTTTTACCAAAGTCTCTCCATCAAATCAAGGAGACGGGTATTTTACGGTTATAGTCTTTTCTATCGGTGGGCACATGGTATCATGTTCACTTTTACTGACTTTATTGTAAGTGGTCATAAGACATTTAGCACACTTAGCTCCTAACATACGTTGGTCATCATGATCACAGGGAAGGTTGATTACATCATTTATTTTCTTTGTAACTTCTTCAATAAATACGATAAGAGAAAAGTTGGATTTATGTCTAGAGTTTATTTTCTTCACTAATGCATTTTTCTGTAAAAGTCGACTAAAGGTTATAAGTTTGTGTACTGAGGAGATAGTACCTATTTGTTCGACTTTTATATCAGATACAAAATTATTCATGTCATCACTTATAATTAAGTCTAGGGTATGACCAGTAAAAGTAGTTGTGCAGTCGAAATTATTCAATAGTCGATATGATTCTAGTACTCACTGAAGGCCAAAGCGTCGTGATTTGATGTGTTATCCATCAAAAAATTGAAGTCTTCACATATAACTAATGTTTTTTTCCATGATAATCATCTCAATGAGAGAACCAAATTCTTCAAAAAAGATACTAGAGTTTGTTCTAGGAGGTTTATAGATTGTTATAAAGGATATTCCTCTAATTTTTAGCGTAAATTTTATTTCTATATATTCAAAGCTTGTTACACTAATTCTTTTCAACGTTTTGAGATTTGAGTAACTTTTATGAATAAAGAGCCCGACACCCCTATCAGACCTACCCTCTCTCGGTATGTGAAAGAAGGCATGTGTGTGGGGCGTCATTTCAGCGATCTTTGCCTTGTCCAGGTTATTTAGCGACGTTTCAGATAATGCTAATATATCTAAATATTTCTCGTTTATCAATTCTCGAATTTGAACAGTCTAAATACCTACAGATTGTATATTTACATAACCACAGTTTATGACATCCCTAGTAACCATGATCAGTATTTTCCGTTAGTCTTTTCAATTCCAAGTCAAAAGCATTGCAGTCTCTAGAATTTACTGTATGGTCATTTGGTCTGTTTAGCTTTGTGCAGTTTATATATTTGACACTTCCGAATTACGCTCTCTGGGGGAGTGTCTCCCTGAACATTTCCCGCAGACTTTATCTTTATTCTTAAACTTGCAATCTTTTTCAAAATGTCAGTATCTCTTACAGTGGTAGCAGGTGATCACGTGGTCGCGTATGTTATATACCCCATCACAACGAAACTTTGACTCCATTACCATGAATAGCCCTCCAAACTTCGGAATCACATTTCAGCCCATAGTGGGTGGTTCCCCCCCCCCCCCCACCGGCACTTTTCTTCAGGACACTACTTATCTTATCTTTTATATGTCGGATATGGTCCAGGAAGCGATTTCTTTGAATTAAAGCATTCACTACATAATATTCATTGTATACATTGCATAACATCATTTTGGGTTTTAGTTTTCCGATTTTTCTCGTTTCACTGTCAGCCACCAATGTCTGAATTTTGTTTGCCGCCTCTTCTCTGATCATATTGTTTGCAAAGTTTACAACAACATTTCCATTCGTAGTTGACCTGGTGTTAAGTATAGGAATGTCTTTAAGTGGTTGTTAAACCTCACGTTTTCTTTCGGTAATTTTAGTTGTTGTATTTGTTGATTTAGTTATCAAGAGATTTTTTCCTTAACTTTGTCAGCAAATGTCGGTTTCTCCGGTTTTGGGTCTATCAATGTTTAAAGTCTTGCTTTAATCGATTTCATATTCATGGCAAGAATGTTGACTTTCTCTGTGAGGTCGGTGATTTGGGTGGAATTTGCTGCGTTTGCGCCAAGGTCCGCAAGTTTGTTTTCCAAGTCATCTATTTTCGCATCTTGTTCGTTCAGGACCAGATTACTCATGTTTACATCTTCCTTTAATTCTAATGTTATTGAATTGCTTTGTCTGGCATCGCGTACGCAGTGAGGGCATAATCAATCTAGGTTATTCCGGTCAATCTCACTGATGGTTGTTACTATGTGCACACATCTCTTATGGTAGAGTCTTTTGCATTCACATGTTATCCATTTTTTTCCCGATTTCCATCCGTTTCATTACATTTGAAGCA
>NC_090736.1:99289891-99307391 GCF_036898095.1 Palaemon carinicauda
TTCTTTTTAAGTTAAAGTATTTTTGTTGTTTGTTTACTATAGTGTTAATGTAAGTGGCTCTCCGATTGTTGAATAGTGTTTTTGCGCCTCCTCCTCCTCCTTTGTGTATTAGTGGACTATCGTTTTAACGATTGTTTTTTTTTTTTGTTTTTTTTTTGCTGTGAGTGTTGATGAACGCTGGGAAGGTGATGAGTGGACATGGTCGACCAGTGAAGGCAGTTCGGGCCTTGACAAGCTGTCACCGACACTATTTCCCGTCTCAGCATTCATGGTGTCTTGGAGGACGACTTTGGCAATTACCTTCGCACTTCTGATGAGTGTTTAGCAGATGCTCTGTCATCTGCGACGGTAGTTTTCTGCTACTTGTTCCCGTCGGAGGATTTGTACGGGAATTGTGTCGACGCTGTTTCCCGACACTGAACCTTGATTTTACTGGCCGTATTCCTCCAGTCCAGCTGTGTACGAGTGTGAGAGCAAACTGTCTCGTGAGGTGATAAGTAGGGAGGCTGACGCCAGGTAAGACAAATTATCGTTCCTTTTGTGTAGGGAAGTGGATTGCCCTTCAGTGCCTGGCGTACAGTTTTACCCTTCAGTATAGCGGCTTGATGGATTAAGTACGGCCCTGTATTCAACTCCCCTTCTGTACTTCACTTGAGGTGAAGTTATATATATATATATATTATTGATTGTCTAATTCTATATATACGAGTTCTATTGCTATGTTGTGTGACTGTTTAATTCTGTATTGTTTAGTTTTGTAAGATAGGTAGGAATATTAAGGTTTTCGTTGTTTTCATCTCCTACTTCCTTCTTCCTTTTTATTATTAGGTTATTGATTTTGGCTATTTGTATTTGGATCCACCTCGTTATTAGTAAGTGTTTTCTCTCTTGGAATTTTCTCATGTTTAGGGCTTAGTGTAGTAGCTTTAGGTTATTTTCTTGTGAGGTCCCGAGAACCATTATTTGTTTTCTTGAATATGTGCATAAATAAGTGTATTTAATCTCACATGGTTGATTTAAGTTATTGTTCTTGTTTATAATAAATATTGTTAAGTTTTCTTGGGTCTCTGTTTCCATCTTTCCTTATCACTGACGTATTTTTACTGACTGCAATCCATGAGAATTTAAATATCTTAAAAGAATCTGCATTACAACCTGGTAGGTTGTAACAGTTGGCGACCGTGACAGGATTGCACTCGGGTGTACTTGGTGGTTTGGTTGGCGGATTGGTGCTCAGTGAATTTACCAATATTTGTTATTGTTTAGTGTGTTGCCTTACTTCCCCTTTAATTTTGAAATCATGGGTGAATATGTTTTTGATCCCGCATAATTTTTAGGATCAGCAGATTGTCTTAGGCATCTTCCTGTATTAAGTAAAGAGTGTTTGGTGAGTTGTGCTCGCTGGTTAGGTGTCCCACTTAGGGCTGCGAACACTAAGGCCCAGTTGTTGTTAGCTGTAGAGAGTAAGGTAGCTCAGGGTATGGCTGAAGGAGAGAATTTAGCTAGAGATTTTGACAGTGTTGATGATAGTGGTTCGGAGCGCGAGGATAGTGTGATTGATGATGTGAGTGTGAATCCAGGCCTTTCTTTGTTTGAGGACCCCCCTCGTACTGGAACTATTTTTGAAGGAAATGCTAAATTGCAAGATAAAGGTAACGTGTCTACAAACCCATTTGTTGTAGAAAAATCTGTCCCAGAGAATGTAGTTCCAGTGCAGCTTGTGTTGTCCCAAGAGGACTATGAATATAGATTAATTTGCAAGAGGATCGAGTTAGTGAAACTTGAGTTTGAGGAGAACGAGAAGGTGCGGAGACATGAACTAGAGATGGCTAAAGTAAATTTGGAGTTGGCTAAATTGCAAAATGTTCCTAATAAATTAAGTACTCCTTGTGGTCCATATGTCGATAAATTTAATATAGGGGCAGCTTTGAAGATAGTCCCTGTATTTGACGAAAAAGATGTGCCGGAATTTTTTAAGGAATTTGAACGGGTAGCTACCAGGTTGTCTTGGCCCGCCGAGATGTGGACAGTCTTAATTCAGTGTAGGCTGGTGGGCAAGGCAATCAGAGTTTATAATTCTTTGGAGGAGGGTGTAGCCCGTGATTATGGTAAAGTAAAGGCGTTGGTCCTCAAGGCTTATGATCTTGTCCCTGAGGCCTATCGTCTAAAATTTAGAAATTTTAGCAAGCATGCTTCCATTTCATATGTTGAGTTTGCTAGGCTCAAGGAGGAGCAATTTGATAATTGGCTGAAGAGTCGTCAGGTAGTCTCTTTCTCCTCCTTGAGGGAATTAATGTTATTGGAAGAATTTAAGAAATATTGTAGTAAAGAACTGAGGATATACTTGGAAGAGGTGAAAGCAGCTAACCTAAGTAAAGCGGCTCAGATTGCCGATGAATTTATTTTAACCCATCGAGCAGGGTCCGGCAATTTTGGGTCTCAGGGTCTAGATTTCCAGTCTGCCAAGCCAAATGATGGTAATAATAAATCTAATAATGTAGCTAACAACAGGATAAAGCATTCAGGTGTTCCAACCTATTATAAGAATGAAAAGACTCAGGGAAATATTTCAAATGGAGAGCCCTCTAGATTCTTCTCCAAAAACAGGGTAGTGTCTGGTAATGTGAGCAAAGGTAATGGGACCTGTTTTTGGTGCAATAAGCCTGGACATTATCAAGCTCAGTGTAATGCCAGGAGGAGGTATCTGGAGAGAAATAATAACAATATTGACAATCCTATATCTGTAATAACAAATAAGACTATTCCTAACACCCCCAAGGTTGAGAATCCACCGGTAACGGAAGGTAGTAATGTAAATAGTGGTGATGACAGCAATGTAAAACCAACTGGTAATAGACCTTCATGACTCTATGATAAATACATATGGCCTGGTAGACTGGTTACGAATTCAGGAATTCTAAAGGTAAATTTTTTGCGAGACACAGAGTCAGCTCGTTCTTTAGTATTAAGGGAATCTTTAAATGGTTTAGTTGAATATTCAGGGAATTATGTGATTCTGGGAGGTTTCCCGAATACTGTGGTTTCAGCTCCATTGGTGGAAGTTGAATTATCCTTCCCTGGGTATAATGAGGTAACGGAGTTGGCTGTGGTGGAGAATCTCCCTATTCCAAATATAGATGGTATTTTAGGAAATGACATGGTAGACCATAGGGGTCTGGAATTATTCCCTATTGTGACTGTGAATGCTTGTCCTGTGACGGTGGTGACTCGGGCCTCCGCTAAGGCAGCTGATTTGATAAATGATGATGACTTAGATTTAAGTAGTTTAGAAGTAGAGTTAGAAAGGCCCGGCCAGTAGGTAGTCCTAGTAGTACTAGTAATATCTTGCAACTTGATTGGGACCGTTTAACGTTTATTGAGGCTCAGAAACAAGAGTTTGATTTTGAGTTGGGTGACACAGCCGATTTAACTAAACCGAGGTTTTGTGGAATGAAAGGTTTGTTATATCGAATTAGTCGTCCATCTACACATGATCTGAACAAAACTTCTCAAGTGGAACAAATTGTGGTTCCCTCACAATTTAGGGAGTCTGTTTTGAAGTTGTCACATGATGATTCTTTTTCTGGTCACTTTGGAGTATTTAAGGCTTTCAAAAGATTAGCGAAATGTTTTTGGTGGCCAGGATTGAAATCATCAGTGAAACGATTTGTTAGTAATTGTGAGGTTTGTCAGGTGATGGGAAAGCCCAATCAAGTGATCCCTATAGCACCTCTAAATCCTATTCCTGCAATTGGGGAACCTTTTGTGGAATTGGTTATAGATGTGGTGGGGCCTTTGCCTAGAACAAAGACTGGGTTTACTCATCTCCTGACCATCATGGACCGAGCTTCTAGATTTCCTGAAGCATTCCCAATGAAAAAGATCACTTCCAATGCAGTATTTGAGAAGCTTGTGGAATTTTTCTCCCGATACGGACTTCCTCGTAAAATTCAGACCGACTGTGGGACGAATTTTACGAGTAAGGTATTTAGGGGTAAGTGTGCTGAACTGGCCATTCAGTGCACTACCAGCGTACCTTACCATCCAGAGAGTCAGGGTGTGGTGGAAAGATTCCACCAGACACTTAAATCAGTTTTTAAAAAATACTGCTATGAACAAGGAGAGGATTGGGAGAAGGGACTTCCCTTTGCTCTCTTTGCCATAAGGAACCATCCAAATGCATCTACAGGTGTAGCTCCCTTTGAGCTGATCTATGGGCACAAAGTACGTGGTCCGTTGGAAATTTTTCATGAATTGTTATCATCTGGGCAGAAAGAGGAACTTAATGTGATGAGATTTGTAGAGAATTTACGGAAAAAGTTAGCCATTGCGTGGAAATTTGCAAGAGAAAATTTGGCTTCCTCCCAAGTAATCATGAAATCAAATTTTGATAAGAAAACCAAGATGCGATCGTTTGAGCCTGGGGAATTGGTATTGGTGTTGAGTACAGACTCAGACAATTTCCTTGAGCCAAGGTATAAGGGGCCCTGGAAGGTTTTGAGAAAATTGTCTGAAGTGAATTATGAAATTGAAGCCCCCGGGACCAAACGAAAGTGCCGGGTCTTTCATATTAATAGATTAAAATCTTATATTTCAGGTGGTAGGGATCCTTTAGCTATAGTGTGTGAACCTGTGTCTGTAGAAGTAGAGTCTCCAGAGGATAACTTTGAGGACTTGGTTGGTCAGGTATCTTCTGATGCTCTCTTTAATAACGTTCAAAATCTAGAGGTTTTGAAAAGAGAGCTGGACCATCTGGAAGTTACCCAGAAAAGGGACATTATTAATTTAATCTGTTCTTTTCCAGAAATATTTCTTAGTTCGCCAGGTAGGACGAGGTTGCTTCAGCATGATGTGGATGTGGGCAGTGCTTCTCCCGTAAAGCAGAGTCCTTATCGACTAAATCCAGTGAAAAGGGACATAGTCGAGGAGGAAATAAAGTATATGCTGAAACACGACCTCATCCAACCTTCGATAAGTCCTTGGAGCTCTCCGATAGTTTTAGTTAAAAAGTCTGATGGAAAGTACAGAATGTGTGTGGATTACCGTAAAGTTAATGCCAGTACCAAAAATGACTCTTTTCCTTTGCCTCGCATTGACGACTGTCTCGATCAGATAGGGTCTGCAAAATTCATAACCAAGTTGGATTTGCTGAAAGGGTATTGGCAAGTGCCCCTGTCTGATCGAGCCCGGGAAATTTCCGCATTTGTAACTCCCTTTGGGCTTTACGAATGTAAAGTGATGCCCTTTGGGATGAAAAATGCTGCATGCACCTTTCAGAGGCTTATGAACAGAGTCATTTGTGGGTTGAAAGGCACTGAGATTTATATTGATGATTTAGTTGTTCACAGCAATGATTGGCAAACTCATATAGTAAGATTGAGAAAAGTGTTTGAAGCTTTGAGGGATGCCGGTCTTGTTGTGAACTTGGGTAAGTGTGAATTTGGTAAAGCCAAAGTGTGCTATTTGGGTCATGAGGTTGGTTTGGGTCAGGTAGCCCCTAAACAAGCCAATCTCGATGCCATTTTAAATTTGAAGAGGCCGAGTAATGTCAGGGAAGTTCGGAGAGTCCTTGGAATGACGGGTTATTATAGAAGGTTTGTGCGAAACTTCTCGGACATTGCTCAGCCGCTTACTAAGTTATTGGAGAAAGGACAGAAATTTGCCTGGTCTCCTCAATGTGAGGAGTCTTTCATTAAACTCAAGCTGGTGCTGATATCAAACCCAATATTAATATCCCCTGATTTTCAGAAACCTTTCATTATCGCGGTGGATGCTAGTGATGTGGGCATTGGAGGTGTTCTCTTTCAGAGAAATGGGGCTGGAGAGGTACTTCCCGTGTCTTACTTTAGCCGTAAACTATTGGCAGCAGAGAGGCGGTATTCAACTATCGAGAAGGAGGCCTTGGCCTTGGTTCGTACTTTGTTACATTTTAAACCCTATGTGACCAATTTCTCCTTCCCGATAGAGATTTGGACTGACCACAATCCTCTAGTGTTCATAGAAAGGATTAAAGGGTCCAATCAGAGAATTTTGAGATGGGCTTTGCAGTTGCAGGAATTCACTCTGGTTATAAAACATATTAAGGGATCGGAGAACCGCATTCCTGATGCCCTTTCTCGTATGTAATCTTGGCTTTTGTCCCTCCCTCGCCCTTCTCGTGTCTTCATGGGGTTTGTATAAAACTATTTTTCCATAGTAAAATCTAATGGCCAGTATGGGTGTGCGTATGAGTGAGTCCTTATCTTAGAGTTTAGTTTATATGTAGGTTTGGTTAAGTGCGTTGTTTTTGTATGTTCAACCTTAGTAAGGTCTATCAATTTTTTCCTATTATTTTGTACTCGTTGGAGGTATAGTTTAGCCTTTAATTTAAGAGTCCCATTTTCTGATTTGGTAAGTCTTCTTCGTGAAGCTATGTGTTTTTTTTTCTTTTTGGCATATGTATTGTTATATTTAACTTCTTTTCAGGTTTTGTTTTTCCGTAACATTGTTAATTAATTTTCATTTCAGCATTTTTACAGTATTTAATTTTGAAAAAAAAAAATTATTCTATGTGAATATTTTTTTTTTTTGTTTTGGGGGAGGAAGGTATTAGGTTAACGTAAAATTATTTCATTATTTTATTTAAATCAGCCTTGTTTTTCTTTTTAAGTTAAAGTATTTTTGTTGTTTGTTTAGTGTAGTGTTAATGTAAGTGGCTCTCCGATTGTTGAATAGTGTTTTTGCGCCTCCTCCTCCTCCTTTGTGTATTAGTGGACTATCGTTTTAACGATTGTTTTTGTTTTTGCTGTGAGTGTTGATGAACGCTGGGAAGGTGATGAGTGGACATGGTCGACCAGTGAAGGCAGTTCGGGCCTTGACAAGCTGTCACCGACACTATTTCCCGTCTCAGCATTCATGGTGTCTTGGAGGACGACTTTGGCAATTACCTTCGCACTTCTGATGAGTGTTTAGCAGATGCTCTGTCATCTGCGACGGTAGTTTTCTGCTACTTGTTCCCGTCGGAGGATTTGTACGGGAATTGTGTCGACGCTGTTTCCCGACACTGAACCTTGATTTTACTGGCCGTATTCCTCCAGTCCAGCTGTGTACGAGTGTGAGAGAAAACTGGCTCGTGAGGTGATAAGTAGGGAGGCTGACGCCAGGTAAGACAAATTATCGTTCCTTTTGTGTAGGGAAGTGGATTGCCCTTCAGTGCCTGGCGTACAGTTTTACCCTTCAGTATAGCGGCTTGATGGATTAAGTACGGCCCTGTATTCAACTCCCCTTCTGTACTTCACTTGAGGTGAAGTTATATATATATATATATATATATATATATATATATATATATATATATATATATATATATATATATATATATATATATATATATATATATATTGATTGTCTAATTCTATATATACGAGTTCTATTGCTATGTTGTGTGACTGTTTAATTCTGAATTGTTTAGTTTTGTAAGATAGGTAGGAATATTAAGGTTTTCGTTGTTTTCATCTCCTACTTCCTTCTTCCTTTTTATTATTAGGTTATTGATTTTGGCTAGCTGTATTTGGATCCACCTCGTTATTATTAAGTGTTTTCTCTCTTGGAATTTTCTCATGTTTAGGGCTTAGTGTAGTAGCTTTAGGTTATTTTCTTGTGAGTTCCCGAGAACCATTATTTGTTTTCTTGAATATGTGCATAAATAAGTGTATTTAATCTCACAAGGTTGATTTAAGTTATTGTTCTTGTTTATAATAAATATTGTTAAGTTTTCCTGGGTCTCTGTTTCCGTCTTTCCTTATCACTGACGTATTTTTACCGACTGCAATCCATGAGAATTTAAATATCTTAAAAGAATCTGCATTACAACCTGGTAGGTTGTAACAATATATATATATATATATATATATATATATATATATATATATATATATATATATAGAGAGAGAGAGAGAGAGAGAGAGAGAGAGAGAGAGAGAGAGAGAGAGAGAGAGAGAGAGAGAGAGAGAGAGAGAGAGAGAGAGAGAGAGAGAGTGTTTGGGCCTATCCATAGATAACAAAAGCTGATAGATAATTAGGCTAATGCAAGCCACTTAATTCTCCATACACTACGCGACTAATCAATAGGTCTATGGTTTTATCACCAGCTTCAAAGTTCTGAACCTACAATACCCCTTGGTGGGATTTTCAAGAAATAAAAGAAATAGGGTTAATTATTATCTGCGCAGGAAGACTACTCAGAAATAGGTCAGCACACATGGGCCTAAGAACCTGTTGGATGATTTGGCTAATAAAAGCCACTCAGTTCTCCATTAGTCGGTGAGCCAGCATCCTGATTTTGACCAATCGGTACCATCTGGGGGCACCAAACATTTTTGGTATTTTATGATAGCTATATGTATCTGCAACATAATGCAGCATGATGGACATGTGCGACTCACAGCTTAAGGTCAATAGAGCCGTTGATTTGTGGGTGGGGTCTAAACATATAAACCTCATATTTCCGACCAAAATAATAGACAACTTTATTTTTGTGCAACAAAATACTCATGGGAATTTATTTAGATCCACAAACCTGAAAGCATTTTGTTTAAATTGCATCTTATAAGTTGTTACATATGCAAATGGAACCTTTTTAGATTGTCCATTACAGTATTTGATAACAAAAATGACAATAACGCATTATATGAAAATTAAAATAAAGTGGAAGCATCACACATAATCAACATTAATTCAATTTTCCAGATACCTCTATAAGCCTATACAACAATGCTACCATTTCTGCAAAATCAGTCCATACCCAGCAGTGTATGACTACATTGTATTATACATAAAAGGAAACCTTAAATGTTTATTGGGTTTCAAGTCGCTGTCACTATCTGATCCACCTTCTTGCATATCACCAACATCGTCATCCTTCATGTTTTCGCAATCCTGCAGGATACAGGCCTGAGTACAGGGCAGTCCATTCACAATAAACTGGCAGGATGTTTATTGGGTTTCAAGTCGCTGTCACTCTCTGATCCACCTTCTTGCATATCACCTACATCGTCATCCTTCATGTTTTCGCAATCCTGCAGGATACAGGCCTGAGTACAGGGCAGTCCATTCACAATAAACTGGCAGGATGTTTATTGGGTTTCAAGTCGCTGTCACTATATGATCCACCTTCTTGGATATCACCAACATCGTCATCCTTCATGTTTTCGCAATCCTGCAGGATACAGGCCTGAGTACAGGGCAGTCCATTCACAATAAAGTGGCAAGATGGCAGCTTGCCTGACTTCCAGAACTCCAGGACTACATTCGGAGCTGGTGCTCCTGTCATCCAATTTATCTGCATTTCTTCATCGTCACCCAACACCAGCCTTTGCACTCCAGTGGGCTTGGCACTTTTGGGTCTGCCTTCAGTGCACAATACCAGATGTCAGCCTGATAGTTGGCCCTCGCAGCATGTAGATAGAGACAGTCCTTACAGGGGGTCAGCTGTGCAGACTCTACAGATCTAGGAAGGAGGACCAGAATGATGCTAGTTGGCCACGAGTGCTGTGTATCTCATCTAGGCACTGCAAGAAATGGGTGAGAATGACCGACACAGATGCATTTTCCAATACAAATTCCAAACTGTCTTGGCATATCTCATCATGCAAAGTTTGACAGCTTTGATTGTCTCTCTCATATGTCTGACGTCTCCAACGTAGTATTCTTCAATCCAGGCATAGAATCCTGTACAAGCCAGTCTCAATAGTGCCTCATATACGAGTTTGCAGAAACGGACACGTCGATTGTAGTGCCGTTCTTCAAGCACAGAGATTACATAAGGTATGGAATGCCCCCATGCGGATCACAACCTTTTTGAACAGTTCACTGTTCTTCCATTTGATTTCCATTGCTTTTGCATATAGAGCTTGATTGAAAACACAGACGATCTCCTCCAAGTATAGTTCCGCCTTTATCTTCATGATCTGAAGCATCACTTGGTGAACAGTTGACATTTGTGTGGCTGGGGTATTGATCGTTCGTGTTGAAGATTTCGTCCAGAAATGGAGAGAACAAATCATAGCACCATTAACATTATTTTTATCTTTTCTTGTGCATGCATTAATCCATACTTTGGACACATTGAATGATTGTGGTCTTTAGGGAACACACCTTATGTTATTCTGTCTTGGTCTGGATGATAAGCAATAAACATATTCGATTACATGGAAGTTTTGCGTTGAATTTCTTTATCTATTTCAATAAAGCCTTATTGAAAACAAACATTGTATTCTTATGAGTAATGTAATTACCCGTTGAACAATAATTATATTGTCAATCTTATAATCCAAGTTATGAGGATGAGATAGATCCAATAATATCTAAATAACGTTTATAATTAAGAATATTCAAATTAATAGTACACCAGCAACTTACCTATTTCTTTAAATTCGCCTGTGTATCGGGGCGTATTGAAAACGACAGAGAAAGTGTAAATTATATGCTATTTCACCGTTCTTACATCTCATCAAGGGCAAATTATCATTATCCTTACATATGTTTTAAGATGAAATTAAAGACATTAAATTTTACAGTAAATCTATGTCGTTATAAAAGGATTGGAATTTCATCATTATGTCACAATTCGGGGTTTCAAAAATAAAAATGCATTCTTATCTAATGAAAATTTCTGGGGGGTCCAATATGATTATGATGAAAATCACTAATGCCAATAATACTAGAATAAGCAGATTAAGGAGAGGTAAAACACGAAAAAAGGAACAAATAAAAAAAGGAAGAAAAAAAAAAGGATCCCATAATTGAAATATAACGGTGAGATGTTAGATGAGTAGCCTACTATATAATCTTGAGGGCAAAAGTTTGATTTTCTATATTGGAATTTGCGTTACTAGAATTTCATCTGGTTAATATACGGAATACCTAATTTCCTTGGATAGAGTTCTCTTGAGTATTACCTTCAAATTCATTACAATTATATATATATATATATATATATATATATATATATATATATATATATATATATATATATATATATATATATATATATATATATATATATATATATATATATATATATATATATATATATATATATATATATATATATATGCAGAAGAACCACAGGGAAAATGAAAATACGAAATATAAGCTTATGTCCTGACTAGTTTCGTGATACTTCTTCAGAGGACTGATTTATTGAGAGAGGTTTCTTTACATTTTATAGGGAAAGCAAACGTACGAACATACATAGAGAGAATTAAAGAACAATGACACTCCCTTACCAGCTGCCTGGGCTTCGTCAGGTGTTAAATGGACGGAGTCCCTAAGCTCATTAGACACCTGCCAAAAAGGGTCATTCCTAGTGGCAGGTAAATTCTTGTTTTTCAGTACAGTTTATTTATATGAAAACACAGTAGCCTTATCTATATAAATACATAAGCAAAACATACACATACATACATATATATATATATATACATACATACACACATACATATACATATATACATATATACATATATACACACATACATATATAAAATAATTGTACTCTTTAATGAATGGTAGCTTAGGTCTTAATATTAATTTCACAGTGACGTTAATTATTCACAATACATTCAATTCTACATTAAGTGGTTAATGTTTATTTATATAGTTTACAAATCTCTTTACATATAAAGGCGTCGAGTTTATACATTCCATGACCAATATTCAAGTTGTTTTCAAAGGTTTCTTTTATGAAACTGTACTCTATGATGTTTCTTTCCACGCCTTTATATGTAAAGAGATTTGTAAAATATATAAAAAAACATTAACCACTTAATGTAGAATTGAATGTATTGTAAATAATTAATGTCACTGTGAAATTAATATGTATATATGTATATGTATGTGTATATGTATATATATATGTATGTATGTGTATGTTTTGCTTATGTATTTATATAGATAAGGCTACCGTGTTTTCATATAAATAAACTGTACTGGAAAACAAGAATTTACCCGCCACTAGGAATGACCCTTTTTGGCAGGTGTCTAATGAGCTTGGGGACTCCGCCTACTTAACACCTGACGAAGCCTAGGTGGCTGGTAAGGGAGTGTCATTGTTCTTTAAATCTCTATATGTATGTTCGTACGTTTGCTTTCTCTATAAAATGTAAAGAAACCTCTCTCAATAAATCAGTCCTCTGAGGAAGTATCACAAAACTAGTCAGGACTTAAGCGTATATTTCGTATTTTCATTTTCCCTGTGGTTCTTCTGCATCTGAGCATCACGTTTTCCTGTGATTTTTACGCATATATATATATATATATATATATATATATATATATATATATATATATATATATATATATATATATATATATATATATATATATATATATATATATATATATATATATATATATTAAAAGAGAGAGAGAGAGAGAGAGAGAGAGAGAGAGAGAGAGAGAGAGAGAGAGAGAGGAGGTTTGCCAGAGCCCGAGAAATCGGTTAAAATACTACCACTAAAAAGTTATTAGATTCTTTATGTGGCCAAAAAGTTCTAATTAAGCTCCATCACTTTGGTTATGGCACATTTTTCCTTTAACCACAATACACTGAATAGTCAGACCTATGCCACTATACTACTGTACTATAATTATTCAGTGGCTACCTTCTTCTTGGTAATGGTAGGAGAGACTCTTTACCTACGGTAAGAAGCTCTTCTAGGAGAAGGACATTCTAAAATCAAACCACTGTTCTCTAGTCTTGGATATTGTTATAGCCTCTATACCGTGGTTTTTCACTGCCTTGGGGTAGACTTGTCTTGCTCGAGGGTACAATAGGGTACAATATTCTATTTCATATCAAGAAAGCTTAGTAGTTATTTAGGAAAGATATATTTTAATATTTTCATTGATCTTAATATATTCTATCTCAATTGTCTATTACTTCTCCTGTACTCTATTTATTTTCTTATTCTTACCACACTAAGATATTTTTCCCAGTTAGAGCCCTTGTCTCATAGCACCTATAGTCAGACACTTGTTCTTTATGACAGTATAAAAGAGAGATGGTCCCTATCACTGACAATGGTGTTTTTCTTTTTCAGTGGTAATGATAAATACCAAAAATTATCCTGATACACGGGTTTGAGGTTCACATCCATATATAGATTTATGGTCATTTTTTAGACGTTTAATACAATACAATTCCATAATGTACTTCAAAATTTAAAGAAATATATAATTTCTACGAAGATAATAAATTATATCTTGACTTGTTTAGTCTGTCAGCAGGCTGATATGGTAGAAATTTGGTATGAATAAATTGGGCGTTACCTATTTGGATATGCATATGTCTATGAGCCTGTTTTAGAACGGTTAAATAGAATGATAACAATATCCATTGTCATATTTCTCTTCACCAACCAAGGCCTTAGGACTAGAGACCCTTTATATGATGCATAATATATCTTATAGCTAGAGGAAAATACCTGAATACAACACCGTGGCCAAAATTCCATTCAAATTTCCAGAAGTTGGAAAAGGGTTTTATCCTTTAAACATTTTTTGCTGACCACTAGATTCGACGTTGCCTATACACGTAAAAGGATCTTTTTTAGGGGCAGTAGGAATTTTCATTCCGATATTAGATTTTCATGTTTTCTATGGGGGATGAATTATTATTTTTTTTTTCAATCCTCTCCGTTGGCTTTATACATTTATAAAGGTTTCAGATATATAAAAGAATATTAGTATATACAGAAATATATATATATATATATATATATATATATATATATATATATATATATATATATATATATATATATATATATATATATATATATATATATATATATATATATATATATATATATATATATATATATATATATATATATATATATATATATATATATATATATATATATATATATATATATATATATATATATGTGTGGGTATATATATATATATATATATATATATATATATATATATATATATATATATATATATATATATGTTTATTTTTAGGAATACATATATCTTTTCACCCATGAATGAAAATAATGAAAATAAGATGAAAGTTTAGTCACATGCAATTAATTGCTTATAATAAAATCATCAGGAGGCTAAAGACAGTGATAATAATAATAACAATAATAATAATTACATTAATAATAATAATAATAATAATAATAATAATAATAATAATAATAATAATAATATCAAATGCTTTCCATACTTCATTAGTTATAGTGCATACTGCGTTGTTCCCAGGATGCTTAGGCTTCAGAGACTTAAATCTATATCACGTGGCTGCTTCCTTAAGTGTGAAACTACATGATTATTATCTTATTTAAAACTTGGGCAAAATATATCTGATTATTGATGGGAATGTTTCGAAAAGGAGTGAGAAGATCTAATAAGACCGCCAACGCAGAAGAGAAAGTCAAGAAGACCAAGTGCAGATAGAAAAAAGTGCAACCACTAATGTAAAGGACTGCAGTTATGATCAATTATGTAACAACATACAAGGAACATCAAAGAGACAAACATAAAGAATTCCAGTAGGACTGAAATACATAAAAGAAATAGATGCTTGCAGATATAAAAGGGCAAACAAGTTTGCCTTAATATCCTGCAAAATTTAGAACAAATATATATTTCAATGTAACACTGAAACTGCTCCGTACCAGAAATATCACAGAAACGAAATACAAGTAATTTTCTGAGGTAAGAGTATTCAACAAAAGGAGAAGAGTTGAAAACTTCCTTAGAAAAAAAGTCAAGAAAAAAAGTCTCACGATTATCCTAAAAATAAACGAAAACTGACGGCTTTGAAAAAAAAATAGAGCAAGCCAAGATCACATGCATGAGAAGCATAAAGGGAAGGAGAAAAATTCTAAGCACCATAATAGAAAAAATAAAGATGATAAAATATAAGTCAACAGAATCCCCGATACATAGCCTAAACAGGAATAAAAGGTCATAACAGAATAAACTCTTCGAAACAAATGAGAAATGCATATTCAGGCACTTTAAAGGCTAGGACATCCGAAAGAAGATTTTCAAAGGTAAACCCTTTAAGAGACTGCAGTATATGGCGTACCCATGGAGCCTAGCCCAAAACAAATAAGTAGTATGGCAGTATGGAACCAGAGTATAAGAATACACGTGAGTAAATTAAATTTTTTTTGGGTGTTACACCCAATGATGTGAAACACCAAGTGAAATAAGTTAGTAGCTCATCAAATTCATAATGTTACATGTAAAGGCATCGGAATAACTCCAGCATTATATCAGATGCTGTCAAGCATTTGGGAGTATGACCAGCAAAACATATTCTGTAGAGATAAATAAGAGTAGGGAAAACGCTCTGTTAGTAAGCAACTACTAACCAAAACAACTAGCTTTGTTACCAATAAGGTGGAGTCTGCTGACAGGCATCATCAGTAAAATTCTTCACTTCTTAAAAGAAACGAACAACTTCTCTAATCACCCGAAAGAATGCAGAAGGAAATACAGTAGCAGGAAACACTTTCAGCTGATTAAATAAAAACGGATATGAATTATTCTAAAAGAAGGGATACTGTCCTGAGACTACAAGATACCGTTCAACAGGATATCACCACCATAGCGGATAATATGCGTAAATGTATACAGTGAAAAATATAAAACTTTTAACTTAGATATGTAACGCCAAACCGGAAAAAAATTCTTAAGATTTTTGGAATATGGTTTGCAAAGCTAAACATCAGGATAGCAAATCATCCTAAGTGACCAAATCTCTTCACTACTGGTGCTAATAGCCTTTGATTCCTATCGTGGGAGTACAGCAAACGGTGGACATAAGGCAGTCACCAGATTAAAGCAAAAGGTGTTCATGGATCCAGTTAGGAAGTTTTAGGATAGGGGATAGTGAAATAAATAAATTAATCTACACTATAAGAATTTTAACATCTGCTGTCAAAAGTGATTTCAGAATAGAAAACTGTCTTATAGTAAGCATAAAGAAATAAAAGATTAAAGGACTGAACGAATAAGATATTAAAATGACAATTCTACAAATAGTGTATGTAAAACAGGATATACGTACCTGTGGATAATAGACTGTCTAATTATAAGATAAACAAGAGATGAATGAAAAGATTAAGAGAGTAGAAAATGAAATATATTTTCTAGCTATAATCAATTAGTAAGGGCTGTCATCACGATAAAGCGTAGAAATTATAATATGGAAAAAGACAAAGCTTAAGAACTTAAATAAATATACTATACCCTTCTGAAGCATTTATCAAGCTCTGCAATCCAAATGTACCCAAGCTGTAACGATATTTAACAACATAAAAAATAGCTAACCAATCTAGCCTTATAGGATGAGTTACCATATGAAACAGGGACAGTATTTGAAAACTAGTGGAGATAGATGATCAAGGAGTGCATTGTGGAAAGGAAAAAAAGATAACGGATTATGTAGGTATTGAAATGTATGAAGATAACACTGTGGAAAAAAAAAAAAAAAAAAAAACAGCATACCAATAAGAGAAAAAGAAACATCATAATGAAAACTCTTACAGACAAATAGGGAGTATTCAAGCCAGGTAATATGACAACTACTACAGAAAGAAAAAACCAAAGAAAACAACAGATTGAAGCACAAGTTCTTGTTCTAAAAATAGTATATATTCAAAGAGAATAAACGAAAAAAATACAGCTAATTGAAGTCTATGAAATGTATTGTAAAAGAAGAGACCAAAAACCGCACTTCAAATGTATGTAAAAAAATAAAAATAGTATGAACCAGTAGAGATTATGAATTAATCTATTAGGTAGAAGTTCTTTACTAGTGTCTAGATAAGCAGTATTATATCATTTAGCAACCAATGTTACTAGCACTAATCTAATTCTGTAGTAAAAAACTAACAGGCAAATAAATCTGGAAGTACAGTATCAAGGAGGATCGAGAGGAGACACAACAAAGTATCATTCATAGTTTGCTGTACCGAAAACTCAGAAGGGTATGTGATAGGCCAGTGGAGGTAGTACATTTAATCGTGTAGCATAAGGCTCAATATCAAAATCAATTCAAGGAATCATATATAAGATGGAATCTAAAGTACACTAAGTATATTAAGGTCATGCTAGTAGAAGGAGCACTTACAGTGGGTGTAAAAAAGAGATGGACTCCTCAGGAAGATACACTATGATAATAATAATAATAATAATAATAATAATAATAATAATAATAATAATAATAATAATAATAATAATAATAATAATAATAATAATAATAATAATAATAACAGAGGCGTATCACAGCAAACTCGACCTGATATTGGGAGATTCATCCAAGTCTGAAAAACTCTCCTACAACCCCATTGGAGAGATCAGGAGAGAGGCCAACAAGACAATTGGAAACAGAAAATTAATGCAGCCACAAACGCCGTCCACTTCGCGATCATCACTGGGGATTTTAACCCTGGTTACCTACATGGCAATGTGAAGACTCACAAGAACG
>NC_090736.1:99312391-99339891 GCF_036898095.1 Palaemon carinicauda
TGAAATAATATAACAATGTTAACTAAGGTCCTCTTTATAAAAAAGTAGAGGTGTGACTTTCCTTTAATGGCATAGTTTTACTAAGAATTACACTAAACTTTTGTTTGTTTTAGCTCACATTCCTTATTTTTTTCTATTTTGCTTGACTTTCCAAATATTCTTCTTATGTCTTGACGACGCATTTCTCATTCTGCGTCAATTACTGACAAAAAATCAATGATTAGAATATTTTGATTATTTTGGTAGTAAAACAGATGAGCATTCCTTCTTAAGGAATATCAAACAGTAAAACGTATTATTTTTTATCGTTTCATTCCATATATAGGCAGCGTATATGTTAGGAAAAAGTAGACTGAAATAAATATACTGGAAAAGTATTTCTATACTCAACACCAACATAGTTGTTTCCTGGAAACGATAAAATATCTAAACATCAGAATAAGTGCATGGAACGGTTGTAAAGATTGCTAATGTATGTGCCTCTATGAAAATCTGAAGAATATTTTGCATTAGTTAGGATAGAAAGAATATATTTTGAGCATGCTCTTAGAAATTATAAGTTATCTTTATGTGTAAAAAGAAGCTCAAATGTTTAATTACGTATGATTTCCGTTGAACCTTCACAAACTTTAGCAAATGGTGTTTCATTCTGGCGGGATGCAAAGAAACAATCCCCGCACCCTTGAATCTTTTTTACTAACAATAGTCATATATACATTTGTGATCTTATAAATATATTCATGCTCAGGAAGGATTTTTAAAACTAAACATAACATTAAAGACTAAAGTTATCAACATTCAACACCAGCATGGATAAATTCACACAAAAAACAATATAATAAAATATACGAAAAATCATTATATATATATATATATATATATATATATATATATATATATATATATATATATATATATATATATATATATATATATATATATATATATATATATATATATATATATATATATATATATATATATATATATATATATATATATATATATATATATACACATATATATATATTTTTGGGCTCTGCCATGTCGTCCTGACGGAAGCTCCTTTAGGTAGCTTTCTAAGGGATATTTGGCTACAGTGATACTCCCAGAGATTTGACCTCAGGTCTCCAGAATTCTAACTCCTGGCACGAGTATCCTTAAGAGAATTCTTAAGGATATCGCATAATATCAGGGAACGTATTTCTTGATACAACGCATGTGTTGTATCAAGAAATACGTCCCCTAATATTATGCGATATCCTTAAGAATTCTCTCAAGGATACTCGTGCCAGGAGTTAGAATTCTGGAGACCTGAGGTCAAATCTCTGGGAGTATCACTGTAGCCAGATATCCCTTAGAAAGCTACCTAAAGGAGCCTTCCATCATGACGACATGGCAGACCCCATATATATATATATATATATATATATATATATATATATATATATATATATATATATATATATATATATATATATATATATATATATATATATATATATATATATATATATATATATATATATATATATATATATATATATATATATATATATATATATATATATATATATATATATATATATATATATATATATATATATATATATATATATATATATATATATATATGGGCTCTGTCATGTCGTCCTGATGGAAGGCTCCTTTAGGTAGCTTTCTAAGGGATATTTGGCTACAGTGATACTCCCAGAGAATTTACCTCAGGTCTCCAG
This sequence comes from Palaemon carinicauda, assembly GCF_036898095.1. Lineage (NCBI taxonomy): Eukaryota > Metazoa > Arthropoda > Malacostraca > Decapoda > Palaemonidae > Palaemon > Palaemon carinicauda. The sequence continues at coordinate 99,314,128 of NC_090736.1, forward strand.
AATTCTGGAGTTTTCGCTCTGAGGGGGAAGAGTGGCGAAATTGAAGGGGAGTCGTCATCTAGGTTACCCGATGGATCCCCTTTCCTGTACTACTACGGCGTAACTCATTAATTTATTAGTAGCGAATTAAGCACGATGTATCTCTCCCTTGCTCTCGGTTTTGTTACTATTCAAGGATTATTACAATGCATTCTCTAGCATCTTCATCCTCTGGAAAGTTGAGTATTTAATCTTTCCTGTGTATAATTTTTAACTCCCTTCTCACTGTTAAATTAGCAAAATTTAGATGTGTTTAGTGAAGCACAGCCTTTACTGGAGGCAGCCATTTTGGATCGCTGTCTCACGCCATAAATTCTTCATTTAGTTAGTAGTACGACGTCCCCGGTATTTAGCTTTAATGAATTATAGCTATTTAGGCAAATTATACTAGTAAAGATCAGATTATACGTAATATTTCCTCTTCTGTGAAACGTTTCGATCGGATACGATAGGGTCTCGTTGACGTAACGTAGCTGAGACCCCGACTCACGTTACGCTAGCCTGATGCGTTTTAGTATACTTTAGTAACGTTATCTCCGTTTATCCTCTTGTATCGTTTTATTAATTCAGTCGGAGATAGCATATCTCCTAGAATTTCTAACATAATTATATACTCGTCTCTTTTAGAGAATTAAGGATAAACCTTTCCTCCCCTCTGAGTGCCGCCATTAGGCGACAACCTTATCTTGGTCTTGCCATAGAGTAGTGTACTTCAGCTTGACTTTGATAGTGTTTTCTGTCTTCCCTCTTTGCCGGTGAGTATCCCGTCTTTGAATTATGACAGTAACTCAGAGTATTCAGTCTTGATGCCGACAACTCTACTGACGGTGGATTAGTCATTCCCCTGCCGGTTTCACAGTTCCAGGCATAGGAAGCCCGGCTTCCCTAGTCCACAACCGAAAGTGGTAGTACAGTTGCAGCCACCTTCTCTCTTGTGGTCTAGAAGACATGTCTTATATTCGGCAAGGTCTTAGGCTGAAGAATCGTTATTCCTCTGCTGCCTAAGACGGCACCGTTATAAGAAACTATGTTTCTGTGTTTGTTGCCGACAGTAGGAGGCAGACGTTTCGCCTTCTTTCGACGCAAAATATAAGACCCTTTCCCTTCCCCTTCTGTCCTTTAGTGATGGCCTAGCTGTCACAACATCTATGGCCGGTATTCTACAATATTCCCACTTGCCGTGTGGATTGCGATGCCGGCCAGGCTCCTACAAAGGCAGCTTGATTGCCGCTTAGACCTTCCCCCTTATGGAAGCATGGCTCCGGGAAAGGTTGTGCCGGCCATGATGGCTGCTGGTGGGAGACCCTTATACTTTGAGTATTCTTCAGTCCTCTCTTGGACTGCCATCTGCAACCCTGGAACCGGCAGAGCAGCCGGCAACAGATACTGTGGCTGGATGGAAGCTAGAATTATTACATTCTCCCCCTTCCATTTGAATCCTCATTCTGGAAGAAGGCAGTAGAGAGAGTAGTGTCTACATCTCTGATTATTGTACTAAACTATAGAAATACGGTAGCCCTTCTCTCCATGCTTTCTCTCTGTTATGGGCCAAACCCATCAAACATACACAAGTCTCTTAAACGCAAATAAAGTCACTAAAGACCAAGTCCACAATAGGTGGAAGGGCCGCAACAGAGTATACAGAGACAGAACCAAGGAGGATATGATAAAAAAAAAATAAAACTTTAATATTTTATACAAACTTTTTAGAAGAAATTACCAGTGAGCCTCTTACAAAATACATTAAATAGACAAAATCTAATCACACACTGAAAACATCGAATAACAAACACTCTTACACCAACTTAAGACAGATTATACAATTACACTTTAAAGAGAGGACCCAGAAAGTAATAGATTGACGAAAAGTCAGAATAACCTAACTTGTTACAAAGTAAATCACCAACAAAAAATAAATTGCTTCTCTTAAGTGAGCTTGAAACCGTGATAGTGGCAAACACAACCTTGAAATCAATAGGTCGAGGGGATTAATATATATTTCGCCAGACAATCCTTGGATACGGCCGTCCGACAGGTAATCAATCGCTTTAGCGTCGCGAGACGATCAACGGACACGGACGTCCGACAAGAAACCTCACCTTACCAGTTGGCAGAGAGGTCCCCTTGGCTAAATCACTGAACCAAGGGCGAGGTTGGATAATCCATCAATCTCCCAAAGGAAGACAGCAGCAGAAACTGAAGATAGGCAGATCTCATAATCGAGACTCAGTTAGTCAAGCACTCCCCTTCTTAAAGGTCCAGAAACGACTGTCTCCTCCTGGACATACAGTGCCCAAGTCTCCTCCAACACCACCCATGAAAATAAAACAAGATCATTGTAATTAAAACTATACAAGAAGTCAGAAATGTCAGGGAGGAGGAAACAGGGTCATTACGTTCCAAAATAATTAGTGCCAAAGTGACTTAATCAAAACAAAATAATTTACGTTAAATTTAACACATACTGACACCTCCTCACCCAACAAAAAAAAGATTTCCACATGGAAATTTTTCTGCAAAGTATTGAACTTAACTTGAAATTTAAAGAAATACATAAAAATGCTAACCTTCAAAGCAAACATAGCAATTCAATCTACATGAAATAAAACAGGGACAATAAGCAAAATTAAAGTCAAATGACAAAAACTCCAAAAAGTTATTAAAAATACTATCACATTGCCGGATAGATTAGAGATATTGGCCAAAAAAAATTTGTACCACTTTCAATACTGTCAATAGATATCAAATCTTAACCTTAATACTAAGACTTAAAGCTAATACAAGTAAATAACTTAGTGACTACGCTAAAAATAACATCAGAATCAACATACGAAGAAAATATAGTAATATCCCCATGAACACACAAGTGGAGCGGTGGGCACAGGTTAGCAGAACAGCAATATTTACAAGACTAACCTATTATTAGACTAAACATAGACAACCGACAAAAAAAATATAAATCGACTACAATGGCGTTATTATTACCTCAACCAAGGTCCCCACTCATACACCAGCCTATAGCACCTAAAAAACGACCGTGCTATGCTACAGACTCGTGAGCACGTAACCTGTCTAAGCTTTGCAAAGATAAACAAAGAATAGGGACATAACAGTATATGATTAACGAATTACAACACTCAATATTTTGGCCCTTCTCAACACTTTCCAAAATGCTTCTTTTCACTCCAGAGAGCATCCTTACACTAAACGGGTTTGGGCCTTAAATACACACATCATTAATGGACATACACAAGACAATGGTAACACCTTAAAATTAACCTCCACCAACAATACAGACTAAAGTAAACAGAAATCAAAAGTACCCTTAATCACTCTTAATTAAAGACGACACCGAAGAAAAACCTACAAATCAAGACATTTAACATCTTAATCTTGAATACTTAATCCTAAATCAGTTACTGATGCGTGACAGCGCATCAGCGAAAACATTACTTATGCCTGGAATGTGTGAAAAGCTAAAATTCCATTCCTTGTGCAAGAGGCTCCAACGCATCAACCGTTGATTTTCATTCTTAAACCTGTTCAAGAAAACCAATGGATTATGATCCGTTAATATTTTAATCGGAGTCCCTGTAGAGGATAAATACACCTGAAAATAGTTAACAGCAAAAATTAATCCCAAAGTCTCTTTTTCCACGGTCGAATATTTCCGTTGTGTTGGGGATAACTTTTTGGAAAAATAGGCAACAGGAGGAGATACTCCATGAGCATCTTCCTGCAACAAAACTGGTCCAACCCCAACATCACTCGCATCAGTAGCAAGTGAAAAAGGGATGTCAAAATCAGGGGCTTTCAATATAGAAAAATTCATTAGGACCTGCTTTAATTCTTCAAAGGCATTTTGGGCATCATTGGTCCATACAAAAGTCACATTCTTACGTAATAAATTTGCCAGGTGCTCAGCGATATCAGAAAAATTCCTAACAAATCTATGATAATATCCTACTAACCCAAGAAATTTTCTGAAATCCCTGCGTCACTTTGGTATTTCAATATGCCTAATACAGTCTACGTTTGCCTGTTTTGGAGCCAATTTACCAAATCCTACTTCGTGACCCAAATACACAACCTTTGCTTTGGCAAACTCACTCTTTTTGAGGTTTATAACCAAACCAGCTTTCCTAAGTACCTGAAGTAAGGCCTTAATATGTTTAAGATGGGTGTCCTAGTCATCGCTATAAATTACAATATCATCGATATAAACAGCACACCCCTCTAAACCCTGGACCAAAGTATTCATCAACCTTTGAAAGGTTGCAGCAGCATTCTTCATGCAAAAAGGCATTACTTTACATTGGTAGAGTCCTCGCTGCGTTACAAACGCTGAAAAATCCTGTGCCCGTTTGGACAGCGAAACTTACCAATACCCCTTTAACAAATCAAATTTAGTTATAAATTTTGAATTCCCTATCCTGTCAATACAGTCATCTATCCTGGGTAAAGGATAACTATCAGGCTTTGTGACCTCATTGACTTTGCGGTAATCAAAACAAAGCCTGAATTGACCATCCTGCTTCTTTACCAAAACAACAGGTGAAGACCACGGACTGTTGCTGGGTTCAATCAGCCCGTGTCTTAACATATAATCAACCTTTATCCACATCATCATTTTTAAATGGATTTAACCTGTAAGGGAATTGTTTTACCGGAGTTGCATTACCCACATTTACATCATGTTCAAGGACAGTGGTCTGTCCGGGAACATCTGAAAATAAATCCATATAACTAAAAACTAACTTTTTCAAAGATCCCTGTTCTGTTAAATTCAAATGTGAGACCATTTCTGAAAAATGTTCTAAATAATGTTCATTATCATTAGGCCATTCGGCACCATCAAAACAATCATCATCAAAATTACTCCCATCTAGAAAAGAAAAAGAATTAATACCATTACACTTTGTAGTATTACCAATTAATGTCACGGGAATAACTTTGTCACGACCTTTATAAGCTTTTAAGATATTCATGTGACACAGCTGGTAGGGTCTCCTCCTTTCAGAAGTTTCAACTAAATAATTAACCTCACTTAATTTCTTCAAAATTTTCCACTGTCCTGAAAATGCAGCTTTTAAAGGGTTTCCTGGAATGGGAAGTAATACCAACACATTATCACCCACTACAAAATTACGCTCCTTAGTCTTTCTTTCAAAAAAGTATTTCATTTTCTTTTCGCTACACAATAAATTTTCACCAGCAAACTTCCAAGCCTTCGTTAAATTATCACCCAAATTACTAACTTAATGTAATAGATTTATATCAGGGGCGTCCCCTTCCTAAGATTCACGAATCACATCCAATGAACCACGCACACAATGACCAAAAATAAGGCTGAAAGGTGAAAATCATAAAGATTGACTCGGCACTGACCTAAATGCAAATAATAAATAAGGTAGTTCCTTATCCCATTCGGAACCCTTAACCAAACAATATTTTTTTATCATAGACTTCATGGTTTTATGAAATCGTTCCAAAACACCTGACTTTCAGGGTGGTACGGAGAAGAAGTCACATGTTTAATTTTTAACTCATCCATCTTCTCCCTAAATAATTTACTCAGAAAATTAGACCCACAATGGAACTGAATTACTTTGGGCATTCCGAACCTGGTGAAAAATTCAATTAATACTTCAACAATTTTAACGTTTGTTACATTTTGTAGTGGTATTGCCTCAGAATATCGAGACATCTTATCCATAATTGTTAAAATATACTGATTGCCACTACTACGTCAATAATTACCTCCCTGAAAGGTCCAGGAACAACAGGAATAGGATGTAATGGTGCCTTTGGAATTGGTTGATTAGGCTTCCCGACCTTTTAACATGCATCACAACTATTCACAAATTTTTTTACATTATCTTTCATCTTAGGCCAAAAAATAACTTTCACACAATTTACGAGTGGTTTTAAAAACACCAAAATGACCAGCCAAACCATTTTACATGAGCCAATGTCATTAACTCCTTTTGATAAACAAAAGGAACCATAATCTGTTTAACAATTTCAACATCTCTGTTAATGGTATCAAAAGGTTTACTTACTCTGTATAAAATATTATTAATTATCTTAAATCGAGGGACAGTTAAATCAGTAATTTCACCAGACTCAATGGGCAGGTCTTTAGAATCTGCCTTTTGAACTGTAATAGGTTCCTTAGTAGTCCAATTAAGTTTATTATCCAATACACCACTATCTACAACTAAGCTATCACTACTATATAAACTACTCAAATCAACATCAACTACCGACTCGGCCGAGTCAACACTACTAGCCTTCGATCGAGTGACTACAGATATTTCATTACTGGAATTTAACACAATTGGGAAGGTTTTATTTATTAAGGCGACATCATTCCTTAACACCAAATCCACATCTTTAATAGGAAATTTATCAATAATGACTAGTTTCAAATAACCTGAAAAAGACGGGCATGATAAATAAAAACTCTCAACCGGGTAAGACCTGACCGTATCTGGAAAACCACTTAACAAAACATATTCCTTATTTGTACATTCCAAATCAATAGGTAAAGATTCTCTGAGAATTAGAGACTGAGCAGCCCCAGTGTCGCGCAAAATTTTAACCTTTCTTTGCTCAGTCGAATTCCCAGAGCGAACAAAACCATTAGAAAAAAAAAATCCTGAAAAGGAGCTAGTGACTTATTGCCTAGTCATTGATTATTAGAGTTCTCAGCCACTGACTTGTTCTCATTCCTACGAATGGCCATTACCGGACGTCTTTCGGTCCCTTGTGACTTTTTAAATGCAAAACACATGCTCTTGGCGTGTCCCTTCTTATGACAGAAGAAACAAGTCAAAGTTCTCAACTTCTCCGGGTTGTCTGTGGTCTGCTTATTATAACTGTTAACAGGAGTAGTATGAGAACCATAATTGTCATTAGGCCTGTTATACCTGTTCTGGTTACTATTCCCGTTAAAGGCCGATTCACACGACCCGTTTTCATTCCGACAGGCTGGGTGGTGGCTAACTGCCGTCGAAATGTTGTGCATTCACACGAGGCGTTCCGTATCCGTTTACCAGCGCGCGGTTTTCATTGTTTACTTAGACTCTGTCACGTGAGGACCGAGTAAATTACGATAATTTTGACACTTTAAGATGTTGGTTGATAACTGTGTTGATAAAATAAGTTATGCAACTTCATAAGGCTTTATGCACTATGCCAAGAATATTAAAATTGCGATAAATTGCCTGTTTTATTTAATGCCTTTCCAGTCATTTTCCATATCTTTTATTTATGTAAATTATTTCTATACATCTTGTTTGCCATGTCAAACATCTCCTCATACCCTTGAAAAAGTTCAATTAACCTCTAATACATGGTGTCAACAACAAACTAACTAATTTCTATGACTCTATACTATGAGGAAAAGTCGGGGTTGTAGGCCACGAAACGAACGGGTACAATGCAGGTCCTCGTTCACACAAAACATCATCCATCCGTTGGTTGGGACGAATGGCTAACGTCCGTCAAACCGGTCGGGGTTTCTTGGGAAGAAAGCCGAGCCGCCTCGGAAGGGCGACGTCCGAGGGCCGCCGTCTGCCTGACGGGTCGTGTGAACAGTTGCATTTGAATACACGTAAGAAACCTAGACGCCGCTTAACCGACGGCGAGCCTGTCGGAAAGAAAACGGATCGTGTGAATCGGCCTTAACTCTCACCCAACCAGACTTCTCATTTCTGGGTACCTCCCCTATCAATTCTTTTAATTTCTCAAAGTCCGTCACCTCCTTAGACTTTAACCAATCGCCAGCAAATTGCTCTTTAGCCCTGGCAAACTCTACAAAAGTCTGCCCTCTTTCCTTTCGTAAATTACGGAAGCATTGTCGGTAAGCTTCCGGTACCAACTCGTAAGCCATCAAAACTATGGCCTTCAATGAATCATAATCTAAGGACATATCTTCGTCCAAGGAAACGTAAACTTTCTGAGCCTTACCTAAAAACATACTCTGAATAAGAGTAGTCCTATACCCTTTGGCCACTCCAACCTTGAGGCTATCCTCTCAAAAGAAACAAAAAACTCGGCCACGTTGACTTCCTGAAAATTTGACACTAACTTAAGAGCTTCAGTTACATTAATAAAAGGCATTGCAGACACATTATGTTGGGAAGAAGAAGAACCCCCATTACTCCATGCTTGCATAGCAGGTTTGTGCACTCTCTCTCTCTCTCTCTCTCTCTCTCTCTCTCTCTCTCTCTCTCTCTCTCTCTCTCTCTCTCTCTCTCTTTCTCTCTCTCTCTCTCTCTCTCTCTCTCTCTCTCTCTCTCTCTCTCTCTCTCTCTCTCTCTCTCTTCCTCAGCCTTCAACCTTTGGAGATCTATTTCCATATTTTTTCAAATGAATCTGCCTATTTAAAATTTCTACTGACAACGTTTCCTCCCCCTGCCTAGTCTCTGATTTACCTTCTGCCTTCATCATCTTAACCTTTTCATGAATATTAAGAAGTAACAAGCCCTTCCTAACCGACCCAGGATTTTAAATTTCAAGAAATTCTTCTACACTTTCGAAATCAGGCTTATTCAAGTCTGCCAACCTGTCCTTCCACCCCTCTCCACTCAAGAGCTCCGAGATATTCATATCAGTCATAGTAAATTAATTGCACAAAAGCAAATATATAAATGTACATATGTACATATACCCAAGGCACCTCCCCCAATTTTGGGGGGTGGCCGACATCAACAAAGAAACAAACAAAAATAGGACCTCTACTCTCTACGTTCCTTAAGCCTAAACAGGGACTCAACCGAGTTCAGCTGGTACTGCTAGGGTGCCACAGCCCAACCCCCCACATTATCCACCTCAGATGAAGCTTCATAATGCTGAATCCCCTACTGCTGCTACCTCCGCGGTCATCTAAGGCACCGGAGGAAGCAGCAGGGCCTACCGGAACTGCGTCACAATCGCTCGCCATTCATTCCTATTTCTAGCACGCTCTCTTGCCTCTCTCACATCTATCCTCCTATCACCCAGAGCTTTCTTCACACCATCCATCCACCCAAACTTTGGCCTTCCTCTTGTACTTCTCCCATCAACTCTTGCATTCATCACCTTCTTTAGCAGACAACCATTTTCCATTCTCTCAACATGGCCAAACCACCTCAACACATTCATATCCACTCTAGCCGCTAACTAATTTCTTACACCCGTTCTCTCCCGCACCACTTCGTTCCTAACCATATCTGCTCGAGATACACCAGCCATACTCCTTAGACACTTCATCTCAAACACATTCAATTTCTGTCTCTCCATCACTTTCATTCCCCACAACTCCGATCCATACATCACAGTTGGTACAATCACTTTCTCATATAGAACTCTCTTTACATTCATGCCCAACCCTCTATTTTTTACTACTCCCTTAACTGCCCCCAACACTTTGCAACCTTCATTCACTCTCTGACGTACATCTGCTTCCACTCCACCATTTGCTGCAACAACAGACCCCAAGTACTTAAACTGATCCACCTCCTCAAGTAACTCTCCATTCAACATGACATTCAACCTTGCACCACCTTCCCTTCTCGTACATCTCATAACCTTACTCTTACCCAAATTAACTCTCAACTTCCTTCTCTCACACACCCTTCCAAATTCTGTCACCAGTCGTTCAAGCTTCTCTTCTGTGTCTGCTACCAGTACAGTATCATTCGCAAAAAACTGATTTACCTCCCATTCATGGTCATTCTCGCCTACCAGTTTTAATCCTCGTCCAAGTACTCGAGCATTCACCTCTCTCACCACTCCATCAACATACAAGTTAAACAACCATGGCGACATCACACATCCCTGTCTCAGCCATATTCTCACCGGAAACCAATCACTCACTTCATTTCCTATCCTAACACATGCTTTACTACCTTTGTAGAAACTTTTCACTGCTTGCAACAACCTTCCACCAACTCCATATAACCTCATCATATTCCACATTGCTTCCCTATCAACTCTATCATATGCTTTCTCCAGATCCATAAAAGCAACATACACCTCCTTTTGCTAAATATTTCTCGCATATCTGCCTAACTGTAAATATCTGATTCATACAACCCCTACCTCTTCTAAAACCACCCTGTACTTCCAAGATTGCATTCTCTGTTTTATCCTTAATCCTATTAATCATTACTCTACCATACACTTTTCCAACTACACTCAACAAACTAATACCCCTTGAATTACAACACTCATGCACATCTCCCTTACCCTTATATAGTGGTACAATCTCACAAAAGTGTATCCAAAAACAAACCAATACACTGAACACCATTAACCACACAAATATCCTTCCACGGTCACAAAAAGAAAAAAAAAATATTATAAACACCGATCAACACAAATATATAGGAGAGAAGGTATTACTATGCTGCAAGCACGCCAAGAATCCACTCTATACACTCAAGTGACTACAGGACCCGCGAGATCCTGGCAAGGTCACCAAATGTAATGGGCCAAACCCATCAAACATACACAAGTCTCCTAAACACAAATAAAGTCACTAACGACCAAGTCCACAATAGGTGGAATGGCCGCAACAGAGTGTACAGAGACGGAATCAAGGAGGATATAAAAAAAAAAAACTGAAAATAAAACTTTAATATTAAATACAAACTTTTTAGAAGGAAATAATCACTGAGCCTCTTACAAAATACATTAAATAGACAAAATCCAATCACACTGAAAACATCGAATAACAAACACTCTTACACCAAATTAAGACAGACTATGCAACTACACTTTAAAGAGAGGACCCCGAAAGTAATGGAATGTCGAAAAGTCAGAATAACCTAACTCGTTACACACTAATTCACCAACAAAAAAAAAATTGCTTCCCTTAAGTGAGCTTCAAACAGTGGTAGTGGCAAACACAACCTTCAAATCACAGGTCGAGGTGATTAATATATATTTCGCCAGACAATCTATGGACACGGCCGTCCGACAGGAAATCAATCGCTTTAGCGTCGCGAGACGATTAACGGACACGGACGTCCGACAAGAAACCACACCTTACCAGTTGGCAGAGAGGTCCCCTTGGCTAAATCACTGAACCGAGAGCAAGATTGGATAATCCATCAATCTCCCGAAGGAAGATAGCAGCAGAAACTGAAGATAGGCTGATCTCGTAATCGAGATTTAGTCAGTCAAGCACTCCCCATCTTAAAGATCCAGAAACGACTGTCTCCTCCTGGACATACAGCGCCCAAGTCTCCTCCAACAGCACCAGTGAAAATAAAACAAACTCATTGTAATTGAAACTATACAACAAGTCAGAAGTGTCTGGGAGGAGGAAAAAGGGTCATTACGTTCCAAAATAATTACTGCCTTAGTGACTTAATCAAAACAAAATATTTTACGTTAAATTTAACACACACTGATATCTCTCTCTGTTGGCTGGTTTCGTCAGGTACTCAGCCTAGCCGGTAGCATGCAGGCAGAACTACGGTATAAGATTATACAGTAGCCAGTATTTCTGCAGTATAGTGAATACAGCAGTTAGAAAACTATAGCATATAATATACAGTAGTATATTTTTTCCAACCTATTCTGTGTATCCTTTCACAATCTATTGTAGAGACCTCTAAATAATGTTGAAGTTAAGTATTCCTGCAATATCCTGATGAGTCCTAGATCATCAGAACACAATATCTTTATCCTATAATATTAATATTCCAATTATGGAAGGGTTAGTGCTAGTATACACTAACTTCAGCTCTATATTCTAGAGGTCGTCCACCCTGCATTTCCCTTATAAGGAAACCTTTTTAATATTGATGTTGAATGAGGTCACAGCAATTGTCTGGATAGGAAACACAGATATGTGTGTTTCCTATATATTTTCTAGCTTACTATCCTAAGCTATAATGACAATAGTAAGTGCTATCTTCAATGCATGAGATTAATTTATCAGTGTGATAAATTATCCCATACTCATTTCACCTTTTTCTTTCCTTGCAGGAAGAGTCCAAGGTGAAGTGTGCAGTTACGTACTGCAACCACAAGAGAAGGAACTTTTGTGGACGCAACATGTGCCGGTCTCATGCCCCCTGCTCCATCGCAACTGAAACCCTGAGATACTGGGACCATATGAGTTTCAACCTCTGCTTGGCCTTAATGACAGAGAGTTTCGGCGATCCCAAGACGTCGGAGTCAAAGGGATACTGCGAGGGAAATGCTTGGGAAGTGGGTACAAGGGTTCCAGAAGAACTCTCTGGGACCGTACCTACCAAGCGACGCCATTAGAAACCGGCTGTTCAATAAGGAGACATCTGATGCAGTCGTGCCTCAGGCACGACCTGGGCCTCCCTGCATACCATTAGCAATAGAGGCCAACATTAATGAGGCTCTACAAGGCATGGACATGCATCAGGAGAGGATGTCTGAAGTGTCCTCGGACACCAAAAATGGTCTCCTACAAGAAGACCCTGAAGAACAGGTGACCCAACCACCTGAAGAGGAAGAAGATGAAGATGAAGCGGAAGACTTTCTACTGTCCGTGTCGGCATTTAAGCCTGTGCCGTCAACTTCTTCGGCTCTAACCCCTCTACCAGACACTCTTTTCCCCACGGGCCAAGGGCTTATGGCCCAAATCCAGCAGTTGGTGGATACTCTTATTAAGGAAAATGTTGATATGAGGAGGGAATTCAGGGAAGCAAGCTACGTAGCCGCTTCTCATGGACCCTACAGGCAGCCCAAAGTTTCTAACCTCCCACCATGCTGCGAACCCAGTCCCAGGAGGTATGCTGAATTCATGCCATTGAAGAATGGGAAACTCTACATCTCAGAGAAGATGGGGGCCATCCCCTTCGACGATATCAAGTTCTGGCCAAGCCTTTTGCCTTACCCGGAGTGCTTCATCAGGCTGAAGAATGAACCGGCGTCTAAGGAAGAGATGGAACCTAAGGAGGTCATGGTCTTTGACCACGACAAGGCACAGGCTCTTTTGACGAGTAGCCTGAAGAAGGCTGGTTATACAAGCTCTAAAGTTTCTGCATTGAGCAAGAAGCACCCTTTTTCCTTGCTCCTTCATCCAGAGCTTTCCTCTTCACGATGAAAGCTCTCCAGTGGGTGCTAATGGCAGTTTATGCAGGCAAACCATGTCCTGTGCTAGGGGACTGTAGGCCATTGTCTCTAGCCTTTCCCACGGGCGAGAAGGTTTGGAACGAGGTCCATCTAACTTTCTCGGTAGCAAAGCTCGACGCGGACATTGCAGGACAGCAGTTCAATGAGAACCTCCCGAAGCTGCCGGACTTTTTCCTGAGAAGAGAACAGGAGACAAAAGAGAGACTAGCTGCCTCTCTGCTCCAGAACTGCATGTATTGGCGTGGTACTGTCTTAAGCACACATTTGAGTATGAGTTGTTTTCAGATGTATTTAAATGGATTAACTGAATACATCTTAATAGTTTTTAAGTTTTATTCTATAAAACGACAGAGTTAAACATCTCCATCACTGGAGGAAGCTGTGTTGGTCCAGATGACCAATTCTGGTGAAGTTTAGATACGAACTGAATAAATTATCGATATCACAGATATCGTATGCTTGGTTTAATTTAGCCACGTGACGGAATCGGAAGACACCTGCATCCGGTGACGTCACAAACTTTCACACGAGGAGACAATGTGTTGACGTTAAGAAAGAATGTCAATTTGCCGAGGTTTGCATTATACGTCCTGTTTACAATTTGAATGACTACAGCAAATCCCAGGGTTAGCTCTTCCAACCAACATGACATATTACGTCATTTGTTTTAAACATGTAATATTAACTATTCTAATCATTACATTAGCTCGGCCAGCTATCTCAATTTTTTTTTTTACAAAAATTTAACAACAAGCCGAAACATGGTTATTAGGTGTGACTGGACATACGCATTATTCTTTGTTTAACTTTAGCCATAATCAACTGAGGACGAATGTTCAAATAGGCACATTAAAAATAATAACAATAATGCACACAAAAAATATATTACCAAAGCAAAAAGAAAAATGCATGATAAAACCAAGATCATATATATGGTACATTGCTAGCAAATGATTACATGGTACCAAAAAAACAAAATAAATTCTGACTTACATATGATTCGGTAACTTGATAAAGAATAATTGTTACCTTTGTCAGAAACAAGATACTAAATTTTTAGTGCACAAACACGAATTCCTGGTACGTACACGTACCACGGTTTCGTACATATATATATATATATATATATATATATATATATATATATATATATATATATATATATATATATATATATATATATATATATATATATATATATATATATATATATATATATATATATATATATATATATATATATATATAGGGCTGATATATTTTATTAGATGCCCATAGATTCTGTTATATATTTTATTATATTTTTTTTTTCTCTTTTCTTTTTTAACATTCCGGCTTATATATTTTTATTAGATGCCGAGAGAAAAAAATGATTTATATCCTTTTTTATTTTATTTATTTTTTAAATGTTGTTTTAAATGTATTTTTAACAGTGCAAATGTAGAGAATTTCTTTAATTACATATTACTAGCGTACTAATCAGCTTTTCATACAAACATCTTCCCGACAAATTACTCCCTTAGCGAATGAGGTGGCCACTCAAACAGCTTTGAACTGGATTAAATAGGGGGTATTGTCAGGGCTATGCAACTCATTCCTTTTTAGCTGCTTGCTGTGCCGTAACCTACGCCAAACAAGGATGTTCACGGCGATAAATATCACCACCGTGAAACACAAACCAGCCAGTAGTATGGGGTGAAGAATTTCTTTATAAGTCGGTGACAGGTGGTCCTTTTCGGTAAGTTTCATCAACCGCTTTGCCACATTTCCGTTGTATGGGAGAGGAAGTGCTGGCATTGTAGAGGTCCACGTGAAGTTCGCGAAGTAGGCTCGTTCTCTGATGATTGTCCGTAGACCAGTCACCATGGAATTCGGGGAAGTCCCGATACAACCATCTGCTGCGACGAAGATGTGGGTGAAGGATGTGGATCCGTCAGGGCATGATACATTGAAGCCGTCCTTGTCGTATCGTATCCACGAGCCATTATTCAGTCTGCAATTGAATTCTTTATTGTCAAAGGGATAAAGCTTATCCAGACAATTTTCACTTGTATGGGAGAGAGCACCGTCTAGCACTATACCTAACTCGCATGAATCCATTAAGTTTTTACGGAATTCAAATGAGTCAGCTGTACATATTTTTCTATCCATTGCGTCTGAACAGTGAGTTAATTGATTTAAGTCTTTAATGACCGTATATGTTTCCTTGTCTGGGGAAATCAATACGTGTCCTGTCAAACTGGATATTACTGGATTTGAGTGATTCGTCATGAAAGTCGGAAATGGTGATATCCTGTAAGATTGCCAGGCATCAGAAGAATCAAAGGGAATTGTAATCCTAATCTTGTTATTATCTTCGTTTACTGTAATTAGGCTGTAATAAAATTCTAACCTATGTTCGTCTAACAAAGGAACATAGCCTAGTTTATCCCTTCTGTTCTCCAGAACTAATTTTAAGTAACGTATAGGCAACAAATGGGGCGACAATACACCTTTAGTTGCTAACGTGATAGCTTCTACATAATCCTTGGATTTCTCAATAAAATGTGCAATTCTGTTATGTATGTGATCTATCTTTGAATCATAATACGTTAATGTTGCCAACAAATCCTGTACTTCCATAATTTGAACGATATTATCTGAATGTTCATTTAACAAATCCATAATTTTATTGATTGAAGCTAACTGATCCCTTAGTTCTGACATAATCAATTCATCTTTATGAGTCAAGAACTCAATTTTCTTATTTTGATTACTAATTTTAAGACGATTGGATATTCCTAAACCTAAACTTGCAACAGACCCAAAGATGCTTAATGCAGCATAAATGAACGGATTCCGTCTTTCTTTATGTTCGTGTCCTACAGTCCACATCAAAAGGTCATAAGCCAAAGATCCTGTCTCGCCAGTCTTATTTTTCAAGTCATCAGATAGCATCTCTGCAACTTTTAATGTTGATCCAAGCAAACTCTTAGTAGTCAAATGAAAATGTCTTCTATGCAACTCATCCAATGATGCAGAAAACCTTGAAATGGCGGTTCTTAAGCTAGTGACATCATTCTCTTGAAGAAAAATTGCTTGCATATGCACTTCGACAATTACGTTGGTTGATGTAATAAAAATGTCTTCTTGTCTTTCAACTATATTGCCATATTTAAAATATATATTTTTAGTCTTAGAACTCATCCCATACGAGAAAAATGTCTGAGCGAACAATATCACTCCCAACAACAAAAAATTCATCTTGGAAACCTGTAACGAGAAAAAATATATGTAATTACTCCTGTATTAAAAAGAAAACTTTTAATCACATAAAACAGAACAGAATTTTCCCTCACTTCTTTTCCTCTCTTTTCTTTTTAATTTCTTATGTGAGACAATGGTACTATTCTCTCATCCGTGGGTTGGGCTACGTTTTGAATTCTAAACCTATTGGCCGTTAATGTTTCCAAAATGTTAAATGGGCCTTCAAACTTAGGTGTTAATTTATAGTTGAGCTCTTTTCTGACATTGATTTGAATATAGATGGTATCACCCACGGTATATGTTTTAGTTGGTTTCGCTATTTTATCATGATTCCTTTTCATTATGATTTGTGATTCTTCTAATTCTTTCGAAGGATATCATATCGACTTATACTTGCATTTATACATTCTTTTAAAGGATTTGATAGATTAGTTGTAGGCGTTAATACATGGAAAGGTGTTCTAACTGGGGTACCATACAATGCTTCATGCGGTGACATTTTAATTGATATATGATATGAATGATTCAGAGTACTCAGTGCCGCCGGTATTGCAATATCCCAGTTGGGGTCTGATCCCCCTAGTGTTACCCTCAATATATTTAATATCTTCCTATTTGCTCTTTCCACTAGCCCATTCGACTCTGGGTGATATATCATGGTATTAATCTTCTTTATGTTGAGGAATTCACACAATGAGGTAAGAAAGTGATTATTAAATTCTCCACCCGAGTCTGAGATTATCATGTGTGGAATTTCATGTTTACAAATGTAACACTCGTAAAACTTCCTAGCGCATTCAATCGCAGTTTTAGTTTTAAGCGCTATTAGTTCTGTATATCGAGTTAAAGCATCTATAATTACTAAGAGGTGCTTATTTCCTCTGTCTGACTCGTAAAATCCTGTTAACAAATCTAAATGTATTCTTTCAAAAGGTTGATTGGGAACAGGATAAGCTCCTAGGCTGACAGGTGTTTTCGTATGCCCTTTGTTTTCCAGACATGTGCGACAATTAGCTATGTGTCTTTTTATATCTGTAAGCATTGTATGCCAATAAAACAATGATTTGGCTTTCTGTGGCATTACTGAGAACCCAGGGTGTACATGTAATGGATTTGAATGCAACCAATTCAGGACAGTGGAAATAAGTGAGATTGGTACTACTACCTGGTCGTTAGTTACATGTGGTGTATTGCGGGTTTTCCTTGTCACAGTCCTACACAGAATATTATCTTTGATTACATAATTCTGCTGCTTATACTTTATATATTCCTTTTCTTTATGATTGCCTTTCAAAGCATTTATAATTGTTTCTATTTTCTGATCTTTTCTTTGCTCAGTCTGTAACAATTCAGCGCTCCAGCCTAAATCTTCTTGTTCAGATATTGTTTTTACAATAGGCAAGGATGTTGATATATCTATTAATTCAGCTAAAGGCTCCGTACAAGATGACACGGGGTTGCGTGATAATGCATCCGCAATGATATTTGCTTTCCCAGGTAAATACCCGATTCTTGCGCCAAAATCTTGAATGATCAAATGCCACCGAGTTCGTTTAGGGCTGTGATTGAAGCCTTTAAAGAACTCTGTTAGTGGTTTATGGTCAGTAAGAACCTTAACGGGATAACCGTAAATTATGAACTTAAAATGCACTAGCGAATTAACAATAGCTAGTCCTTCCTTGTCTATTACTGCATACTTACTTTCGGAAGTTCTCAATTTTCGAGAATAGAAAGCTATCGGGAAAAACTGTTTATCATATTGCTGAAGCAATACCCCTCCTACTCCTAAGTCTGAGGCGTCTGTTGCAATGAAGAATTCCCTACCGAAGTCAGGAAATTTTAAGATAGGAGAACTACACAGTTCATCTTTCAAAGTATTAAACGCCTGTTGATGTTGCTCAGACCATATGAAATCTACGCCCTTCTTCGTAAGATCAGTTAAAGGAGCGGCTATTATTGAATAGTTGCGTATAAAACGCCTGTAATATCCACTACAACCCAGAAATTGCTGTATTCCCTTGACATTAGTAGGTATGGGAAAATTACGTATAGCCGACACCTTATCATGGACTACTTTAAGACTTTGGCTTGACACCATGAAACCCAAATATATTAATTCTGTTTTGAAAAATTCACACTTACTAATCTTTACCCTTAAGTTATGTTGTCTTAATCTCTGTAGTACTAGTTCTAACTTACGTAGATGTTCTTCTAAGGTGTTGGAAAAGATTACAAGATCATCCATATAGGCATGCAATATATCCCCTAACAAGTCTCCAAACACTATGTTAATCATTCTTGTAAATGTTATAGGAGCACAACGTAAACCAAAAGGCATCCGTAAAAATTCATAATGTCCCCTGGCTGTGCTGAAGGCTGTGTATGGGATACTATCTTCTTCTAATGATATCTGGTGAAAGCCTTTAAGTAAGTCCAAACTGGTAAAATATTTATTCTGACCTAACAAAGACAAAATATCGTCAGTACATGGCACTGGGAATCGATCAGGGATCGTTTCCTCGTTTAGACGACGAAAGTCGACGCAGATACGCCATGTTCGATCTTTTTTCGGTACAACTATTAAAGGAAAATTATAAGGGCTATTTGATTTTCTAATGACTCCTTCCTCTAACATTTTACCTACTTCATCATTTATTTCATTCTGGAATTTCATAGGGAGTCTGTACGAGGGTACATATATAATTTTCTGCTTGTCTTTTAACCTTATTTGATGCTCGATCACATCTGTTTTTCCTAAGGATCCATCCGTAGTGGAAAAGACATCTGTATATTTAGTTAAAAGTTAAAAAATTTTCTGCTGAATTTCTTCGTCTTGAATGTCCTTACTGATTTTATTTTTAATAGATCGCAAAAGGGATTCATCCGCAACTGATTGAGAGTGATTGATTTCAGCAACGGTAAGAATACGATGTTTATAAACTTCTACATCCAAGATATGTTGATTTTTGTGAATTACTAAAGTGTTATTTAAATGATTACAGACTTCGATATTACATTGCTGATGTGAGCCTACTGTATAAATAGCTTGTGTGACAGACAATCCGTTAGTTTTCAAAGTATCGGAAAGGATTAATATTTCAGATCCCGGTAGTGTTTTCTTTATTTGCACTATTAAATTCGAAGGTATGTTTGGTTCGATATATTGCGTGCAAGATGATATTACGGGTGAACGAGAATTCTGCTTGGTCGCGTATATTATTTCTTTATTAGTGAGACAAGTTATTGGTTCTTCAACGTACGTTACGGTTACATTTGTCGTCTCCTTTTTATCCAAAACTGACTTTAAGGTATTAGAAGACTTATAGAATTTCCCTTTGATATACACGCCGTGCTTGGCAGGAGCTAAGATAATGTTTTGATTTCCCATAGATGGGTATCCTATAATTACAGCTGGATACATATTAATGTTTTTTACAACAACAAATGTATCGGCAAATGTGCGATTACCGACTCTGAACTGAATATGAGTTATGCCTATGACGTTTAATTCATTATTTCCTATACCTGAAAGTCTAATTCCTGATTTTTCAATCGGAAAGTTCGGAAACAACAAATGATGCATCTTCAAATCCATAATATTACGTGGACAACCAGAGTCAAAAAATAACGTAAAGGATTTGTGTTCTAAATTTACAGCATATAAGGTTGGCCGTAACTCATTTTGGCTTATTATTGTATGAATTCGTTGCAAATCTACGGGAGCATGCACTGTTTTACTTAATTCGGCCGTGTGTTTCATAGGAAAATCTATTGTCTCACAATTATCTGATAAAACATTAAATTGATTATTCAATACTATTGATGTTGACATGAATGACCTTGACCCAACATCACTCTCTTCCCCTCTAGAGTTAACT
Source organism: Palaemon carinicauda (assembly GCF_036898095.1). Classification (NCBI taxonomy): domain Eukaryota; kingdom Metazoa; phylum Arthropoda; class Malacostraca; order Decapoda; family Palaemonidae; genus Palaemon; species Palaemon carinicauda. The sequence continues at coordinate 99,334,401 of NC_090736.1, forward strand.
ATGTGGTATTTCCTTTGCTCTGCACATTCTGAAAATTAGACTGACCTTGCGAGGTCTGGTTTGACGGCCCAGGCTCAGCGATATTTGAAGAAGTGTTTGTTTGTTTCGGACTCTGAACTGCATTGACCTTTTGTTGTTTCTTCTTATTGTTAAAATGAGGATTTTTCTTTTTATTTCCATATGGAACTGACTGTGGAATTGACTGTGTATTTCTAGGATATCGTTGTGTCTTACGCGCGTAACATTGACTATAAGAATGTGATGCTGTGTTGTGAACTGAGCAAAATTTCGTTCTACAGTCTGCGCTTATGTGACCTTGATGTTTGCAGTTGTAACACGTCACTCCCGCTACTGGACTGTTAATTACGTTCACTGTTTGTGGTTTTGTTTCACTCTTAGCAAAAACTTGAGTTAACACGGGATCGAGATCTGGACACTTGGACATGTGTTTCTTTATCTGTTTATAGACATCCAATTCCGTACTTGCAGGCATTAACTTCTTATCAAAGCACCGCACTAAAGCTTCAGGTAACATAAGTGTCATGCAAGTTAAATACATTAATCGTAAAAAATCTTTCACGGAGATATTATCGTTAGTAACCCAAGTGGAATTACCTAAAATGTCCTGATATTCGTTAAGCCTATCAGCTATGAGAGCTGCTCTCTCAACAACATTAAGCCGATTCATAGTGGCTTGATTAAGTGTATTTCGTAACGTTAACACTACATCCAAGGCTTCCTCACCCCCATAAATCGCGCGTAACCTAACTTTGAAATCATCCCAAGTAACTGCTTCCTGAAATGAAACACCTCTTAAATACGCACTCGCATCCCCCTTAGAAAAATCTATAAAACTTTTAGCTTCTTGTAATTGTACAAAAGGATCTACAATTTTTTTGGCATTTAAATGGGCATCAACGGATGAAATCCATGACTCCACATTTTGTGGCAAGAACCCGTTGACCCGACCTTGAAAAGGAAGGATTGCTGACCTGGCATTTACAAGCGTCACAATTGGAGGAGGATTAGCCTGGCCTACACCACTAGGTCCAGGGGTAGGGCTGACAGGAGGAGCCATGACTGCTGTATTTTTTTTTTTCTATCTCTTTGACCCCTTTCAATTCTATTAAAATATCTATATGAGTACAGACGCCCACTGCGTAAACGCATATGTATAATAAAATTCCCCCAACAATGTTACTAATCCCAAAACATTTCCCCCAAGAGTTTCTGAAAGAAAAAGGAATTAGCACAAAGAAAGAAAAATTCTAAATGAGAATTCGGAGTTTCTTATAACAAAGTTTAGGAATTCACTCACCCCAGTAATAATTGACTAACGACTTGTGATAACTACACTTCACTGCCCAAACTGAAATGAATACAAAATATCTGTACTTAGCTTATATATGAAGTCGACACGTCCTCTCTCTCTCTCTCTCTTGATGTTTTGTTAGCGATGTCTCGTTCTAGTTTCTTGTTGAATGTAGTTCTTCCTGGATATGTCTTGCAATTGTTGAACGCCAGTCCTTGGGTTTCCTAGGATGTTGATTGAAGATTCAGGTTGTATACTAACATATGTTGATGTTAGCTTTTCCGTTGGACTTAGTCAAAATTGTAGATTCTTGTAGATAATGTTGAGTTCTTGAAGATCTTTCTCAGGTTTTACAGCTTTTATTTTGAAGTCTTGAAGATATTTCTCTGGTTTTACAGCTATTATTTTGAAGTCTTGAAGATATTTCTCTAATTCTTAGAGTTTAACCGCTGTCTTAGAGTTTAATCGCTGCCTCCATTTATTGGCGTGCTACTGTCTTAAGCACACATTTGAGTATGAGTTGTTTTCAGATGTATTTAAATGGATTAACTGAATACATCTTAATAGTTTTAAGTTTTATTCTATAAAACAACAGAGTTAATCATCTCCATCACTGGAGGAAGCTGTGTTGGTCCAGATGACCAATTCTGGTGAAGTTTAGATACGAACTGAATAAATTATCGATATCACAGATATCGTATGCTTGGTTTAATTTAGCCACGTGACGGAATCGGAAGACACCTGCATCCGGTGACGTCACAAACTTTCACACGAGGAGACAATGTGTTGACGTTAAGAAAGAATGTCAATTTGCTGAGGTTTGCATTATACGTCCTGTTTACAATTTGAATGACTACAGCAAATCCCAGGGTTAGCTCTTCCAACCAACATGACATATTACGTCATTTGTTTTAAACATGTAATATTAACTATTCTAATCATTACACATGGAGATGTGTGCAGGCATTGCAAGCACCCCAGACATGTATACAGTCCTAGCCAAGATGCACATGGCTACATTGGTCAAGGACTTGTATGCTTTTGTGAATTCCAGGAGGGCCTGCAGAAAGTTTGTGTTTGGTAATGCAATGGTCAAAGACGAGCCCAGGAAGTTGATCATTTCCTGTATTTGGGGCAAGGATCTCTTCCCAAAGGAAGCAGTCCCAGAGGTAGTCGCCAAAGCCCCAACGGAGAATAGGAACCTTCTTCAAAAGTGGGGCATCTCTGCTAAGAAAAAATCTTCCAGTGATGCTGGTCCCCAACCTAAGAGGAAGACGAAGAAGCCAAGACTGCCTCCTCGACCTGTGCAACATCCTACGGTAACCATGACCAAGGTGTCCCAAATGGTTGCTCAGCCGCAAACCACTTTCCAGATGGTGCCTCAACAACTGGTAGCCTAGTCACCAGCCTTTAACCCCAGTTTTGAGAGGCACACCACTACCTTTCACCTGAAAGGTAAAAGTTCTAGATGAGCCTCCTTAAGAAACCACCCAAGAGGAAGAGAGGACGTGGTCAGGGTAGCAAACCCTCCGGATCATGCAAGTAATGAGATGCTCCAGGTAGGAGGAAGACTTCTCCACTTTCGGGATCGCTGGACCTTCGATCCTTGGGCCCACAGCCTAATCAAGCATGGACTAGGATGGATATTGAACAGATCTCCACCTTCATTTTCTCAATTCTTCCAACACTCCGTCCCCTTATTGGAAGAATATAACTTAGAACTCTTGAACAAAAATGTTATAAGGAAAGCAAAGTTCATCAAATTCCAGGAAAGGCTGTTTTGTGTTCCCAAGAAGGACTGGGACCAACTCAGAGTCATTCTTGACTTGTCTCCACTCAACAAGTTCATCAAGAACAACAAGTTCCGGATGTTAACCTTACAACACATAAGGACCCTGTTACCAAAAGGGGCGTACAGAGTTTCAATAGACCTGGCAGTTGCTTACTGGCACCTTCCAGTCAGCCGCCCCCTCTCCTCCTACCTAGGATTCAAGCTACGGACGACAAAGTATGTCTTCAGAGCCATGCCCTTTGGACTAAACATAGCCCCAAGGAGCTTCACGAAACTTGCGGACACAGTCGTACAACAGCTACGCTTAGAAGGCGTTCAGGTAGCAGTATACATGGACGACTGGCTGGTGTGGGCGTCATCCATGACTGCTTGTCTACAGGCAGCCATGAAGGTGATCCAGTTCCTGGAACATCTGAGCTTCATCATCAACCACAAGAAGTCTCGCCTCTCTCCAGCTCAAGAGTTTCGATGGTTGGGAATCCAGTGGAACTTGCAGTCACACCACCTCTCCATTCCACCAAAGAAGAGGAGAGAGATTGTGGGTTCTGTCAAGAGACTATTGAAATCCAAAAGGATATCAAGACACGAACAGGAAAGAGTACTGGGGTCTCTCCAGTTCGCAGCAGTAAGAGACCCAGTGCTAAGAGCACAGCTAAAGGATACGTCAGGAGTCTGGAGAAGATACTCATCAAACACTCGAAGAGATCAACAGAGACCGACACCGACCTTACTGCGATCACTTATGAGGCCGTGGTCGAAGATCAAGAGCCTACCAATGACTATTCTCCTACAACCACCTCATCCGTCGGTAGTCACCCTCACGGATGCCTCACCGGAAGGATGGGGAGGTCATTTCCATGCAAGGAAAGTTCAAGGGACCTGTTCATCCCTGTTCAAGACCTGACGTTGAAGAAGCTATCCCCTCAAAGATCAACCCACATCAAGTTGGTCTTGGACAGCGGAAGTGATATTGAGATATCTTAACCGACAAGGCTCGAGATCGCCCTACATCAACCACATGATGTTGGCCATCTTTCGCTTGGCAAGAAAGAAAAGATGGCATTTATCAGCACTTCACCTACAAGGGTTCTGCAATGTGACGGCGGACTCTATCCAGGCAAAAGCTGATAGAGTCAGAATGGTCCCTAGATGCAGACTCATTCTCCTTCATCTTGGAAAAAGTCCCAGAACTGCAGATCAACCTCTTCGCAACGAGCGACAACAAGAAACTACGTCAATACATAGCCCATACGAGGACCCTCGGGCAGAAGCGATGGATGCCATGTCCCTCAATTGGAAAAGATGGAGTCATATCTATCTGTTCCCACCAACAAATCTCCTGCTGAAGGTCCTCAACTAGCTGAGATCCTTCAAGGGGACAGCAGCAGTGATGGCTCCAAAATGGCTCAAGAACAATTGGTTCCCTCTAGTGATAGAACTGAGGCTAAGGCTGTTTCCTCTACCAAACCGAGTTCTATCCCAACTGGTTCAGAAGTTGACTGTCTACTCTTTATCACTGTGAACCCAAAACCTATATCTCATGATTTTCTCGCCTCAGCAGTCAAGAAAAGGTTTGAGATCTCAAAAGACAGCATCGACTTTATAGAAGAATACAGGGTCAAAATCAAACAGAAGACAATATGAATCGTCTTGGAAGAAGGGGGTCTCTTCTGTTAAAGAAAAAAAGGCGACAGAAATCTCGATAGACTTCTGCCTGTCCTTCTTCATCTACCTTCATGAACAAGGCTTGGCTTCCCCCTCGATAACTATGTATAATCAGCTTTGACCAGACCTCTTCTATACGCCCTCCAGCAGGACCTGTCGAACGAAATCTTCAACAAGATTCTGAAGGCATGCGCTAGACTCGAACCAGCAGCCCCTCTGAAGCCCATTTCATGGTCTTTGGACAAAGTCTTGCACTATGCTTCGAACTTCAACATTGAAGATGGCTCCCTAAGGGATCTAACATAGAAAGTGATATACTACTTTGCTATAGCCTCAGGGGCTAGAATTATTGAAATAGTAGCCCTATCAAGAAACGAGGGCCATATTCAGTTCACAGAAGAGGGAGAACTGAATCTTTTTCCTGATCCTACATTTCTCGCTAAAAACGAGCCACCCACCAAAAGGTGGGGTCCTTTCGAGAATCTGCCCTCTGAAGGAAGATGTCCCTCTATGTCCAGTATAGTGTCTAAAGGTCTATTTTCGAAGAACTTCAGACTTCAAGGGAGGACAGCTCTTCATAAGCTAAACCTCAGGATCAAACTTATCCCTTAACAACTAAGGGCGAAGCTCACCTACTTTATTCGCAGAGCGGATCCTGACAGTACAACTCCAGGTCATGATCCGAGAAAAGTTGCATCCTCGCTGAACTTTTTTCAGCATAT
>NC_090736.1:99349891-99363673 GCF_036898095.1 Palaemon carinicauda
CACCCGGCCAGAAGCTGTTACCATAAAATGAATTCCAAGTGGATATATATTCCCAAGATAGAATTCGGTATTAAATGCCATTTGTAGGTGATATTTACATTAATTAAAATCACATGTGCTTGTGATATATATATATATATATATATATATATGCAAATGTAAATATATATATGTAAATGTAAATATATATCACAGCGCTGGCAAGCGCGACCGGGGATAAAAAAAACGCCCTCTCTCAAAAATGCGGCCAGTGCTGTTATGTACGATTACCAAAACGTGAAAATACTGGTTTTTAGTAAAGTACTTTTCCGACTAAGTAGAAGCTTGAAACTTTAGGATTTGCCTTTTCTTATTATTTCTAGGCGATCCTGAAAGTTTCAAGTCCTTATCTTTCAAGGGTCAAGAGATATCACGTCAAATATATGCAAAAAAATATGGCATATTTTGCATAAACATTCAGTGTTCTATATATAGATAGATAGGTAGATATAGAGATAGACGCTTCAAAAGCAAAATCGGGGGAGCTTATTTCTCAGCTTCTGAATAAGCTAGAAAGATTTTCGAGCCCAGGTTTTCAAGATAAACTTATAAGGGGTGGCTTAGGCTATGTGCGGATGTGACCAGGTGGTCACGTGGGGTAGGGTCACGTGACATGAGTTTTCAAAAGGTACTATAACGGCAATGCTTGTTTCTCAGCCTCTGAATCAGCTAGAAAGACGTTTGACCCCAGGTTTTGTAGTTCTGAACTTGAATTGTGGCCTAGGCTATTTGCAGACGCATTTAGATGGTCACGTGGGGTAAGGTCACATGACATAGATAGATAGGTAGATATAGAGATAGACGCTTCAAAAGCAAAATCGGGGAGCTTATTTCACAGCTTCTGAATAAGCTAGAAAGATTTTCGACCCCAGGTTTTCAAGATAAACTTATAAGGGGTGGCTTAGGCTATGTGAGGATGTGACCAGGTGGTCACGTGGGGTAGGGTCTCGTGACATGAGTTTTCAAAAGGTACTATAACAGCAATGCTTGTTTCTCAGCCTCTGAATCAGCTAGAAAGACGTTTGACCCCAAGTTTTGTAGGTCAAAACTTGAATTGTGGCCTAGGCTATTTGCAGACGCATTTAGATGGTCACGTGGGGTAAGGTCACGTGACATAGGTTTGAAGTTGTATACTAGCGGGAACGCTTGTATATCGGCCCCCGAATGATATGTGCTACAAAGACGTTCGACCCCAAATTTATTGCTATGATGGTTCGGATAATCACGTGATGTCACATCTGAAGTCACGTGATCTTTGTAATTGAACGACTCCTTCTTCTGCTTACGATAATGTTCATTAACTCTGTTTCTTAAGGAGTTAGAAAGACGTTTGACACAGGATTTTGAAAATCTGAACCTAGGTGTTGACTAGATTATGCTGGAATTTACCTTATTATCAATTATCTTGTGGGGTAAGGTAACATGAGAGATAACACGCTATTTCAGATAAGCGGTATGGCTTACTTTTTGACGCCCGAACAAGCTGCTCAGGTATTTTACTTTTAGTAGTTTAATGACATATATAAAGCTGCTTGACCTTCCGATTTTGTACGTTTGGTCCCGTGGTGTTAGTAGATCACCTAGCTTCATAAGCTATTCTGTTCAATACAACGGCGAATTCTTCGGTGTTATCTGTTTGAAACTGTACGGGATTTGAGGCAGCCAGCAGTTCAGTAATGTAATAACGATGAAATTACGTCACGGCTACTGACCAAGGAATAGATAACATGGTTTTCAGTGGAGAAATCAAGGTATCAGTAATATTAACACATGACATTCAATTTTAAAACTCTCGCAAATGTGCATGCAAGCCCATTTTACCATAGGAATTGGCATTATCATAAACGTTTAGAATATTAAACCTGTACCTTTGACGTCACTTTCAAGAATGTTGGGGCAGATAAGACTTTCATCACACCCTGTTTATTGCGTCACGGCAGGTGGGCAAAGTGCAACATTAAACCCGTGGGATGTGGATGGGACTCGGGTACGTTATATAAAAGAAAACCAGCATGTCACTTAGCATATTGTACTCTTATCATATTGATAAATTTTAGTTCATTTTACATTTCATTCGCAACATATTTGCAACCTTATCAACCATGATGAACTTTACCAATACAAACAAAAAGGTAACCGATGCAGTCAGTGTTGAAATTATTGAACTATTCAAGTAATATATTATTTTCCCGAACTTTTGATTGAAATTTTAGCTTACGAAATCGCTTTCGTCGTGCGGTGGGAGTAAATAAGAATTTAGAATAAAAATAAACAAATTGAATTTCATGTTACTGATAATCTGGACTCTTTTAGTTCTCAACTACTCAATTAATACGCTTGCGCAAAAAAAGAGTGATGTTTAACTAGAAACCGATAAATTGGTTGGAGCCTTTGACTGGGTACGCCTCTCCATGTCCTAAAATAAAAAAAAGAAAAAATGTTCATCTTTTCAATTGAGCGTCTGGAAGAATTGATATAAATATTTTGACTGGGTGTCACCGGTCGCTTGCTTTTGACATTACCCATAGTCATGACAAGGAGTTGCCAATATATATATATATATATATATACACATACACACATATATATATATATATATATATACACACACATATATATATATATATACATATATATATATATATATATATATGAATATATATATATATATATAGATAAACAAATATATATATATATATATATATATATATATTTATATATATATATAAAAAAAAAAAAAATATATATATATATATATATATATATATATTTGGGCTCAAGCCATGTCGTCCTGATGGAAGTTCCTGTAGGGTAGCTTCCTAGGGTATATTACAACTACGGCGATATTCCCAGAGAATTTACCTTAAGGTATCAGAATTCTAACTCCTGGAGCGAGTATCCCTCGTGGAAGGGATATCGCGACATATCAGAGGACGTATTCTAGACACGCCACATGGCAATCTACATCCTGGACAGAGATTTCGTCTCGTAGGAGGTGATTGGCGAACTACGAATTCGGGAAAGAAAAAGGGGAGCCGCTCCCAAGGCTTCCCTATCCTCCGATTCGTATGCGTGCCTGGCGCCAATCCTGGCGCCATCTGTATTCCTTTTTGCGTAGCTTAACAACTCGGTGTTTTTTCCTGTTTTTCTCGCAAATCTTGGATTTATTCTACTTTTCATGGCTTCTCCGTCTTCGTCGGCCTCTGATAAGTTGAGTATAATGTCTTTTATGTATAAATGTAGGCTCTTGGTAAAATTTTGAGTGATTAATAGGATTAATCTTTGATACAAGAGCCGTAGCCTACCAGAGGTGTCCTGGACACTGTCGCTCGCTAGGTATAAATTAGTTAGTCAGAGCGACATTCCTGGTTGTTTTGCTTTGATAAATTTTAGCTATTTAGCATTACATAGGATTTCCTTTCGTGCTTAGTATTATTTGGCGAAATATTCGCCATTCTGGCCTACGCTAGGCCATGTAGCCTAGTCGTTTGGTCCTAGTACTTCATGCATGATTATGGTTTTTCCGAGTGTAATTAAAATTTTATTGAAGCTTTAGGCTATATTTTATACATGTTAGACTGTGTGGAATATTTCCAAGATAGTATACGAGTGAGTTTCAGTGATTTAGGTAATCGATTCTCTTGGTGCCTAGGCTAGTTGCTTATGGAGCCTTAGTATACTTTATCATACTCCCCGGTTGCTTTCTTTTCTTCGGAGAAGGTATGCAATCCCTTTCCCTCTGTTTAAGCCTTGGGCTTATCCGTAAGTGGTTTTTTTCCGAATTTATTTTCGATAAAACTATACTGGGGTGTTACTGTACCTTCCTGTACCTGTAGTATGGTTCAAGAGGGATAGAACAACAGAGTTTTTTAGTCTGAGTCTGTGTTGTCTGGCTTGGGGCAGAGTCCCCATCGCTGACCTGACACAGACAAAGGGAGCTTAGCTCCCTTAGGTCACTACCGAAGGTTTCTGTGGATATGATTCCTTCTTTTGTGATCTACCAGACTAGTCCTTGTTGCTGTTCTCAGGGGAGGATAAGTTCTTTCCCTGGGAGTAGCAACGCCTTCCTTGCTTTGGTGCTCTGGGAGCTGGCAAGTATTGCTGGCCTTCCCCCTTAGATCTCCCTTAGGCTAAGATAAGTTTCTTGGCTGCGGGTGATCTGTCACTAAAGCAAGGTTGGCAGGACCCTCTTGTCCCTTCCCCCTCTTTCTCCGTAATGGCCGAGCCATTACTGTACTGTACGTCGTTCTAAATCTGGACCTAGTATAGGTTAGGATGTGGAATTGACTCAGCCCCTTGCCGGCCGGCAGAGCTGCTGGCCGGCAAGGGTCTTATGTTTTCGAGTGCTGCCCGGACCTCTCTTGGTCCCTCATCCATGCCTGCCTGTAGAGCCAGACGGCATTGGTCAGGAAGCCTGAATTAGTTTCTCCCCTTCCTTATGTGCACTCTTTCGGTTGCCGGGCTTGGAGGTTGTGTACACTCTTATCCCGGCATCCATTCTATTTTTCTTCTAGTGCTGTACCTGACCCGGCTGCCGGCCTATGAGGCCGGCAGCCGGGCAGGTGTAGTCCTCTGGTTCTTTTGCTGCCGGCTGGCATCGGTCTTGTACCTTTGCCGGCCGGCTTATGTCAGCCCTTGTCTGCCGGTCACCAAGAGTGTGGCCAGCAGGTGGGTACTACCTTGTGTAGTTGCTGGCCGGCAGCCATTGCCGGCCAACATTGGCTGTTACCGGCCGGCAGTTGCTGCCGACCGGCACATGCATTTGAATCAGAGTCCTGCCGCCTTATAGCTGTTAAGTAGTATACTTTAAAGTTAGTTGTGGTGTGTGCCGGCCGGCAAAGGCAGGCTGGCACACATCCCCCTATACTGTACTAGTATTCTTCAGTATAACATATACAGTAAGAAGAAAACTATGGTAAGGGTTTTGGTACAGCACTGTGTCTTCTAACACTATTGTGTTTTCTTGCACATCCCTTTGCTGTTGCCCTACAGATAGGAAGCTGAGTTCTTTCCTGTCTATTATCCAGGATTTTAAAATCATTGCTTAGGTGTGAGCTCCACCTGTTTCCTCTGGAAACCTTACATTGGTTACTCTAGAAGAGATAAACCATTTTGATTTTATTATCTGGAAGGCTGCAACAATGGGTTGTGAGGGAAACACAAGTGTGTGTCTTTCCTTTCTGAATTGTTATGCTATACTATGCATATCCAGTGATACATAGTTCACTTGATACTCATGGAAATTTCTTCTCTTTACAGAAGGACACTCCGAAGTGGGGAAGTGCTTTCTGCAACGTCAGCAGCAAGAACCTCTGCGGACATGAGTTTTGTAGGAGACACGCAGCATACGCTGTCTCCAAGGATGATCTCCGGTATTGGGACCCTCAGGTATGTACTGTGCGCACTAACCTGATTACTGAGACCTTTAATTCCCCTAGGACAGAGGAATCAAGGGATATAGCTAGGAAGAAGCTTCGTACCTGGGTAAGGGGCTTCCAAAAGAACACTTCTGGCCCTTATCTTCCAAGTGAGAAGATGAGGGCGTATCTTTTCCCTACGGCATCAGCTGATGCAGTGATTCCCCAGCCTCAAGAGGAGATCCCTTAAGTTCAGATCCAGGTGTAGAAGTCGCGGTCGCGATGCAAGACATCCAGTTAGATGACAGGATGTCTGATGTGGACGGGTGTCAGGAGGAAGACCTCCTGGCAGAAGCCCAGGATGAAGTTCAAGCCCCAGACGTTGTAGAGGTAGACGTCGTCGAGGTGTCGGCTACTCCGGCTCAGATTCAAGAGCCCATTCCCTCTACATCGGCCGGTCTCCCAGTAGAGCTGGGACAGGCCCTCTCTTTTATTGTTGGAATGATCCAACAAATGCAGAAGGAGAATCAGGAGAAGGCGGCTGCAATGGAACTGCGAATGCAGTGCCTTGCAGAATCACATGGGCCCCAGAAAAAGCTCAATGTGAAAGACCTTCCCTTGTGCTCAGATGCTAACCCATGGAGGTATGCTAAGCACATGCCGATGACGACTGGAAAGATCGTCATCTCGGATAAGCTGGGCTCAGTTCCCCTGGAGGAGGTGGAATTCTGGCCCAGCAAGGCATCATATCCGGACTGTTATGTCCGGCTGAGGAAGGAACCAGCTTCAAAGGAGGAGACAGAGCCGAAGGAGGTCATAGTGATGGACCATGCTAAGGCTAAAGCTCTACTTTCATCCTCGATGAAAGAGAGGGGCTTCTCTAACTCAAAGGTAGCCGCATTGAATAGGAAGCTCCCTTCCTTTGTGTCCTCGCCTACTAGAGCCTTCCCCTTTTTAGAGAAAGGGTTTCTGGCTGTACTAAAAGCAGTCGAGGCCGGCAAGTCTTGCCCCTCCCTAGAGGAGTGTAAACCCTTGTCGCTGGCCCTGCCTATGGACCACAAAGACTGGAAGGACGTCCATCTTACGTTCGCAGTTGGAAAGTTGGAGGCTGATATTGCCGGACGTCAGTTCGGCAAGGACCTCCCTAAGCTGTCTGACTTTCTTTTGCGAAGTGAGTTCGATACAAAAGAAAGACTGACTGCTTCAATGTCTCTTCAGACTACTCTCGAGACGATGGCAAGTGACCCCAAGGTCCATGAAATGTTCATGGTAGTAGCCAAGTCTCATCTGGCCACAGTGACGAGGAGAGCTTGTAGGGAGTTCGTGTTTACCTCGGCTACGGTGAGGAACGAGCCAAAGAAACTAATCTCCTCCAACATTTGAGGAAAAGACTTTTTCCCTACCGACTTGGTCAAAGAAGTTGTTGATAAGGCCGCCTTGGAGAATAGAAACCTTCTCCAGAAGTGGGACCTGGCTATCAAAAGAAAGTCTTCCCCGGATGAGGGTCCTCAACTAAAGAGGAAGACTATGAGGACTAGGCTACCGTCTCGGCCAGCCAAGCCTCTTAGACAGCAACAGCAACTGCAATTGCCATTGCCCCCAGTGCCCCAGACTGTGGCACAAACCCCGACCACTTTTCAGTGGGTACCCCAGGCCGTGTCGACACAGTCCACGGCATTCACCCCAGCGTTCGAAGGGCAGTCTACTTCCTTTCGAGCAAAGCCTAGAGGAGCAGCCAGAGGCTCGTCTAGACGCCCCTCAAGGGGAAGGGGATTCAGGGTGGTCGTGGTCAGGAAGGCAAGACCTCAGGACGGCAGTCCAAGTGAGGTGATACCGGTAGGAGGGAGACTTCTGAAATTTCGGGATCGGTGGACCTTCGATCCCTGGGCCCACAGCCTACTCAAGAATGGACTGGGCGGGAGCTGGTACAGCACTCCATCCCCGTGCCTTCGGTTTTTCCAACACTCCACCCCCGTTATGGAGGAGTACGTTCAAGAACTGTTGGAGAAAAAAGGTGATCCGAAGGGTAAAGCCCATCAATTTCTAAGGGAGGCTGTTTTGTGTTCCCAAGAAAGACTTGGAAAAGCTCAGAGTCATTCTGGACTTGTCGCCACTCAACAAGTTCATAGTGAATTGCAAATTCAAAATGCTAACACTGCAACACATAAGGACCTTACTGCCCAAGAGGGCATATTCCGTCTCTATAGACTTGTCAGACGCCTATTGGCACATTCCAATTAGCCATCGACTCTCCCCCTACCTAGGGTTCAGGCTACAACGAAGACTATACACCTTCGGAGCCATGCCATTCGGGCTAAACATAGCCCCAAGGATTTTTACGAAGCTTGCGAGCGTAGCTCTCAAACAATTACGCCTAAAGGGAATTCAGGTAGTAGCCTACCTGGACGACTGGTTGGTGTAGGCAGCATCCGAGACCGAATGCTTGCAAGCTTCCAGTCAAGTGATCCAGTTCCTAGAGTACCTAGGCTTCAAGATCAACAGAAAAAGTCTCGACTTTCTCCATCTCAAAAGTTCCAGTGGCTGGGAATCCACTGGGACCTTTTGTCACACCGTTTCTCCACCCCGGCGAAGAAAAGGAAGGAGATAGCGGGTTCTGTCAAGAGACTTCTAGATTCCGAAAGGATATCAAGACGCGAGCAGGAGAGGGTACTGCGCTCTCTCCAGTTTGCTTCGGTGACAGACCCAGTGCTAAGAGCACAGCTAAAGGATGCAATCGGAGTTTGGAGAAGTTATGCATCAAACGCGCGAAGAGATCTGAGAAGACCAGCCGCTTCGGCTAAGTACTCCTCTCAGGCCTTGGTCCTAAGCCAGACATCTAAAGAAGTCGGTTCTTCTTCAGCCACCTCCCCCGTCGGTGACGATTCACTCAGACGCCTCGAAGGAGGGATGGGGAGGTCACTCTCATCGGAAAAAAGTCCAGGGGACTTGGTCCAAGCTATTCAAGACCTTTAACATAAAACTTTCTAGAAGCTAGGGCAGTGCTCCTTACCTTAAAGAAAGTCTCCCCACGTCACTCGATCCACATAAGGTTGGTGATAGACAGCGAGGTAGTTGTGAGATACTTGAATCGACAAGGATCGAGGTCACCACCTCTCAACCAGGTGATGTTGGCCATCTTCCGATTGGCGGAAAAGAAGAAGTGGTACCTGTCGGCAGTTCACCTTCAAGGAGTCCGCAATGTGACAGCGGACGCTCTATCCAGGTTCACACCGATAGAGTCGGAATGGTCCTTAGACGCAGGATCATTCTCCTTCATTCTGAATCAGTCCCAGAACTGCAGATAGACCTCTTTGCGACGAAAGACAACAAGAAGTCGCCCCTGTACGTGCCCCGTACGAGGACCCCTTAGCGGAAGCAGTGGACGCGATGTCCCTCAACTGGAACAGATGGTCCAAGATTTATCTGTTCCCTCCTCACAACCTTCTGTTGAGGGTCCTCAACAAACTGAGATCCTTCAAGGGGTAGCGGCAATAGTGGCCCACAAGTGGCCGAACAGCGTGTGGTTCCTCCTGGCATTGGAACTGTAGCTGAAGTTTGTACCACTACCAGATCCAGTTCTGACCCAGCGAGTCCAGAAGTCAACTGTCTTCGCTTCATTACAGAAAACCCGGACCCTGCAGCTCATAATTTTCTCTCCCTAGCGGTGAGAAAGCGTTTCGGGATTTCGAAAGCCAGTATAGACTTCCTTGAGGAATATAAGTGCAAATCTACTAGAAGGCAATATGAGTCATCTTGGAGAAAATGGGTGGCCTTTTGTCAAGGCGAAGAATCCGCAGGAGATCTTGACAGACTTCTGCTTATCTTTCTTCTCCACCTCCATGGTCAAGGATTGGCAGCGAACACGATTTCAGCGTGTAAGTCTGCTTTGACAAGACCCATTCTATATGCCTTCCAGATCGACCTAGGTAACGAGATCTTTAATAAAGTCCCGAAAGCCTGTGCTAGGCTCAGACCTTCATCACCTCCAAAGCCCATTTCATGGTCTTTAGACAAGTTCTTCATTTCGCTTCTCTGTTGAGCAATGAAGAGTGTGCGTTAAAGGATTTGACACAAAAAGTTATTTTCCTATTTTGCACTTGCGTCCGGGGCCAGGGTTAGTGAGATTGTAGCCTCTCGAGAGAGGCAGGTCGTGTTCAGTTCCTGGATGGGGGAGAACTGAACCTGTTTCCGGATCCTACGTTTCTCGCCAAGAATGAGTTACCCACCAACAGGTGGGGTCCCTGGAGAATCTGCCCTCTGAAAGAAGATGCATCTCTATGTCCAGTAGAATGCCTAAAGGTCTATCTTCATAGAACTTCAGACTTCAAGGGTGGTCAACTATTCAGGGGAGAAACATCAGGCTCAAATTTATCTCTGAATCAACTCAGAGCGAAAATCACATATTTTATTCGCAGAGCGGATCCTGACAATACACCCACAGGTCACGATCCGAGGAAAGTTGCCTCATCCCTAAATTTTTTTAATTGTATGGATTTTGAACATCTCCGTTCATACACTGGCTGGAAGTCTTCCAGAGTGTTCTTTCACTACTATGCGAAGCAAGTAGAGGAACTAAAAGAGATCTGTGGTAGCAGTGAGTCGCGGTGTTAACCCTATTGTTTAACTCTGCGAGGAACAGTGGTCTTAATTGGGACGATTAATTCCAGGGTGAGTGTGTAGTTACATACTGTACTACAAACTAAGTGAGGGCACTGTGTTGCCCATGCAGACTGTTCCATTTCCGAAGGTGAACCTAGCATAAGTGCAGACATGTGTGCCGAGCGTTTCTAACGCTAATGTCATTGATTTGTAATACAGGCTTTTATGACTTTGATACCTCGGTATCTTAAAAGTGGCATCTAATGTTTTTTCTTTCAGACAAACAAGCTCTGTTTACTATCATAATTATGCTTAAAGTTTTGGGTTATCCTCTTCTTATGTATATATATATATAATTGTGGTTAACCTGTCTATTTATTGCCTGTCAATAATCTGGTTCTTGAGAACCTTGCGTCTCCTTCACCTGTGTCAATTTATTGGTATAATTGAGCATTTATTCTATGTACCTTATCTGGGATAATTCTAATAGAATTGTTCCTTTATGCAAGCTATGTTGCATTGGTTTTCCTCCTATGCGGATATAAAACCTTTGTCCAAAACAAGTATTGTGCGGAGAACTGGTCGATATTTCATATTGACGCAGTGGTTCTTTACAAACTATGCTTTACTTAATATAGGGCGAGACCACTATATTAGCTTGCCTGGTATTCATACATAGGTATATGTACTCTTCGAGACTTTTCCAGAGTCTAGTAGTACTCTTCCCTGTAGGGGGCAGGAAGCTCTAACATAGTTTATAGTTAGTTGAAAAGATGTATTACGGTAACATCTTAGGTCTCTAGGTCTAGTCGACCTGGAAAAAATTACCTCCGGGGAGTACGGCACGTTCTGAGAATCCACAGATACAGTAATGCTCTGGTGCACTTCCATCAGGACGACATGGTCTGAGCCCAAAAAACGGATTTTGAGCGAAGCGAAAAATCTATTTTTGGGTGAGATGGCCATGTCGTCCTGATGGACCCGCCCTTGCCTTTCTAAGAAAGGGCTGTAGGACCCCTCCCTACATACAGTATCTGTAGCACCTCGTGTACGCAACAAGGAATACAGATGGCGCCAGGATTGGCGCCAGGCACGCATACGAATCGGAGGATAGGGAAGCCTTGGGAGCGGCTCCCCTTTTTCTTTCCCGAATTTCGTATCTCGCCAATCACCTCCTACGAGACGAAATCTCTGTCCAGGATGTAGATTGCCATGTGGCGTGTCTAGAATACGTCCTCTGATATGTCGCGATATCCCTTTCACGAGGGATACTCGCTCCAGGAGTTAGAATTCTGGTACCTTAAGGTAAATTCTCTGGGAATATCGCCGTAGTTGTAATATACCCTAGGAAGCTACCCTATAGGAACTTCCATCAGGACGACATGGCCATCTCACCCAAAAATAGATTTTTTGCTTCGCTCAAAATCCGTTTTATATATATATATATATATATATATGATTAAATACATATATATATATATATATATGTATGTGTGTGTGTGCATATATATATATATATATATATGCATATATATATATATATATATATATGCGTAAAAATCACAGGAAAACGTGATGCTCAGATGCAGAAGAACCACAGGGAAAATGAAAATACAGAATATACACTTGAGTCCTGACTAGTTTCGTGATACTTCCTCAGAGGACTGATTTATTGAGAGAGGTTTCTTACATTTTATAGGGAAAGCAAAAGTACGAACATACATATAGAGATTTAGAGAACAATGACACTCCCTTACCCGCTACCTGGGTTTGACTCAGGTGTGCGTAGGAGGAGTCCGAAAGCTCGTTAGACACCTGCTAAAAAGGGTCATTTCTAGTGGCGGGTATATTCTTGTTTTCTTCTTATTTTACTTTCATTACAGTTATTTATATGTCAATGCGGTAGCCTTATCTATATAAATACATAAGCAAAACATACACAAAAATACAAATATATATACATATATATATATACATACATATACACATACACATACATATATATATATACATATATACATATATATATACATATATATATACACATACACACATATACATATACATACATACACACACACATACATATACATATACATACACATACACATATACATATATATACATACATACAGATACAAATACATATACATATACATAAATACTTACACATACACATACATATACATACACATACACATATACATATATATATACACACATATATACATGTATACATATATACACATACATACCTATGCATATATACATTCATATGTATACAACATTAATATCATAAACATATAATCATGTATATATCAATACTTATATCTAGCATAACACTATATAGTGCCAATATACTTATGCATACTATATAAAATAATTGTTTCCTTTAATGAATGGTAGCCTAGGTCTAAATATTAATTTCACACCGACGTTAATTATTCACAATACATTCAATTCTACATTAAGTGGTTAATGTTTTTTATATAGTTTACAAATCTCTTTACATATAAAGGCGTCGAGTTTATACATTCCAGGACCAATATTCAAGTTGTTTTCAAAGGTTTCTTTTATGAAACTGGACTCTATGATGTTTCTTTCTACTAAGTTATTTGAATAAACCAATTTCTTTGCACCTGACCAATTAATAGGGTGATTTTTATCTCTAACGTGGGCAAAGAGTGCATTATTATCTTGAGCATACCTGACACTTTTCTTATGTTGTTCAATTCTCTTTTCTAGGGCTTTACCAGAGATCTTGACAGACTTCTGCTTATCTTTCTTCTCCACCTCCATGGTCAAGGATTGGCAGCGAACACGATTTCAGCGTGTAAGTCTGCTTTGACAAGACCCATTCTATATGCCTTCCAGATCGACCTAGGTAACG
The DNA here is from genome assembly GCF_036898095.1 of Palaemon carinicauda. NCBI lineage: Eukaryota > Metazoa > Arthropoda > Malacostraca > Decapoda > Palaemonidae > Palaemon > Palaemon carinicauda. Next base: position 99,362,777 of record NC_090736.1, read on the forward strand.
AGATCTTTAATAAAGTCCCGAAAGCCTGTGCTAGGCTCAGACCTTCATCACCTCCAAAGCCTATTTCATGGTCTTTAGACAAGTTCTTCATTTCGCTTCTCTGTTGAGCAATGAAGAGTGTGCGTTAAAGGATTTGACACAAAAAGTTATTTTCCTATTTTGCACTTGCGTCCGGGGCCAGGGTTAGTGAGATTGTAGCCTCTCGAGAGAGGCAGGTCGTGTTCAGTTCCTGGATGGGGGAGAACTGAACCTGTTTCCGGATCCTACGTTTCTCGCCAAGAATGAGTTACCCACCAACAGGTGGGGGTCCCTGGAGAATCTGCCCTCTGAAAGAAGATGCATCTCTATGTCCAGTAGAATGCCTAAAGGTCTATCTTCATAGAACTTCAGACTTCAAGGGTGGTCAACTATTCAGGGGAGAAACATCAGGCTCAAATTTATCTCTGAATCAACTCAGAGCGAAAATCACATATTTTATTCGCAGAGCGGATCCTGACAATACACCCACAGGTCACGATCCGAGGAAAGTTGCCTCATCCCTAAATTTTTTTAATTGTATGGATTTTGAACATCTCCGTTCATACACTGGCTGGAAGTCTTCCAGAGTGTTCTTTCACCACTATGCGAAGCAAGTAGAGGAACTAAAAGAGATCTGTGGTAGCAGTGAGTCGCGGTGTTAACCCTATTGTTTAACTCTGCGAGGAACAGTGGTCTTAATTGGGACGATTAATTCCAGGGTGAGTGTGTAGTTACATACTGTACTACAAACTAAGTGAGGGCACTGTGTTGCCCATGCAGACTGTTCCATTTCCGAAGGTGAACCTAGCATAAGTGCAGACATGTGTGCCTGAGCGTTTCTAACGCTAATGTCATTGATTTGTAATACAGGCTTTTATG